>NC_082644.1:112698460-112998460 GCF_028023285.1 Balaenoptera ricei | reverse complement strand
TGCTGAATTCCTAGTTAACAGAGATAAGATTACCATGGTTTTCATGTTCACTGTCTACAGCAGGTTCAATGACTGGGAACTGAGAGCTTTTTCCATTTTAGCACAAAATGTGGAAGATGTTTCCTGGATCCCCGCAACCAGAGATTTTCCAGACTCTTGGATCAATTTTTTTTAAAGTCTATGTACTGCATTTTGACACCCTAAGAAGATGGGGTAGGATTCTTCTGGAATGAAATGACTGAAGCAAAAGCTTTTCAATGAATACTCCATCTCTAGGTGGAGGACACATTACAGCCAGGAGGAGCTTCCGACCTGATTTCACTTTCCAGCATCCTGACACGTATTACAGGCAGCACTGCAGGGACGCCTCGCTAAACACCATCACTAGCTCTGCATCCTCTGGGAAAAGCTGCAGAGCCAGTTACTTAGAGAGAGCGTTGAGTGGGCACAAATATAACAAGAGTCCAGGTGACACAGGTAATTCCAAGTTGGCAAGAAAAGTTGAATTCTATTTTCAGTTCTAGGCAAGTCACAGTATTAATTTTAATACTGAACAGACTGACTGAAAACTGAGCCCTAATCCAATTTTTAAGTGTTCCCTTCCAAATGAAGTGCGATCAATATGGGGAAAGCGCTTTTCCACCAGCGAGTGGAGTGAGCTTGCCTCTGAGACAAGGGCTCCTTGGCTAACAGAAACTCCCCTCAGCTGAGATTAATAAAGGCTTCAGTGACTACCGTGATTAGAACTTCTGCGCTCAGAACTAAGGCTGATGAACAGCTACCAAATACAGGGGTCAGACGGGAACCGGGTTAAAGGAGTAAATGTTCACCATCTCTTTAGTAACTGCTGGATGATTCTAATTCCTTCCTGTACTGCACTTAACAAATACCCTTAGATGTTCAGATGAAAAAGACAAGTGTGAATTCATGGAGAACATCAGTAATATCTGAGAAGTCAAAGAAATTTTCAGAAACGCTTCTGAATACAAAATAGATGATGGAAACATAAAACCCAATGGATTCAACTGCTCTCCCTTTTTAATCAATTTTACACAATGATATCATACATGAGTAATCACATTAGGAGACAGGATGGGTTTCCTGTACATATACAAGATGGTGCAAGCTCATTAGCCGAGGCTTATATAAGGTTTTATCAGTTTCAAGAGGAGAGGCAGTACAAAGCTTTTTAATACAGGTGAAGCACAAGAATACAGTAGACAAGACAGAATATCAACTCAGCAGAGGTGAATTCTTAAGGCGTGTGGCCCCTGCCCACACTGTCTGCCATTAACCAAGTGTAGAGGACTTCCTCTCTCGTGAAGTTAACCTGCGCTGAGCACAGGCCTGTAGGACACGCGGCTCCGTGGTGACCCCACAGTTCAACCGCACCTACCTTGATGCTGAAGCAAACCGTATCTTCCTTTCTCCAAGTATTCTCAAGAGTAATAAAGCTATTCCCGGTCACCCTACTCCTTGGGTAACCTACACTCTAAAATATATTAAATGATTATTAATCTGGCAACATTCTCAAGCATTTTGGCATTCAAAGTATCTCAAATATCTCATCGCTATTCATCTACTCACAGAAAATTCTTTGAGCTTCAGGACTGTTTCTGACTCCCACCCCCCCCCCCCCGCCCCCCAAAGTATGGCAATTACACATAGAATAAACTTACTAGAGTTAAAAGAACTAAAAAGAGGCAGACTTTTCCTTAAGAAATAAAGCAGGAATGGGGTGGGAAGAGAAAGTCTAGGACACACATAAATGGAGGAAGCTGAGTCCACTAACGTTTCTATCACTGCTACGCAATCCATTAACAATTTTGAGCAAGTGTGTTCCTACTTTCCTTTTTCACACTCAATCTCATCAGAGAGAGGAAGTGTTACAACTTCACAACATTGACCTTCACTTGGCCCATGGAATTCCCATGGTAGGCAACGGGGAAATGGTGCCGAATGGCACGCGGTCAGCTACAGTTTCTCGTGGCCAGAGTGCGGCCTCCTCACGGTCTGGCGCGGGTTTTTGTTCTCTCACTTATGCATCTCAGGAACATGTATGTTGAAAGTCTACATTAAAGGCTTCCAGGACACAACAGGGAAAGAAAAACCATGCATCACATCCATATCTATTTTCGATCCTTCACAAAGCCTAATCCTCTTACAGCGATTTCATATCTGTATAAAAAAGGCTTTCCTAAGCAGGTTTTTAAAAAGAAAAAGCAGGAGAAATCAGTAACTGTGGCTGAGACTTGACCTAAAGTAGAGAAAGAAAACAAAATGTTTACTAGATTTAAAAAATAATAATTTTACAAGGACAATCTTCAATCTGTATTTCTATTACTTGTCTCCAGAAGCAGAGTATTAATACAAAATATAAACTGATTTTTCATTAGACAATTCCACAAGATTTCAGTGAACATTTAACATTTATTACCTTTGTAAATTCCATGTAATAATCGGTGGCTACCGAATGTTTCCTATATGTGATTTTATACTTTTGCACAATCCTTCATATAAACTATGTACCGGGAGGAAGTGTGATAAGAAACATCTAAAGAACGACTATTCCTCTTTCCTGAAAGAGCAAAATCAAATTACTCCCTATCTCACACCCCACCACTGCCATGCAGACAGTTACCAATTCCTAAACTCAGAAATCAACACTATAATAAACGCTGCCATGAAATTAAACCAGCGATGGTCAATGCTGAAGTTGTCCTTACTCCTGACAGGTTTCCAGAGGAAAACAGCTTAGAGAGCTGGGCTGTGCTTCTCTGCCACCACCTGCCTCAGGTGTAACTCTGATGCCAAATCCCTGGGGTCCTACCCTCACCACTGTCTCAAGCACTGCAGAGCCCAATCTCCTGCCTCCACAAGATACAAACCCACCACCCCAAACTCACCACCTTCTCCGTCACAGGAAAGAGCCCTGTGCAATGTCCACATCTTCATATTTATTTCCACAGTGACAACATGGACTAGAGTTAGTAACCATCATGGGGGAGAGAAATCTCTCATTGACCTATGAGTTAAATCCCAAAACAATGAATTTCAACTATTCCAAGTCTTCTATTGACTTAACATTTATTGAATCAAATGCTAAACTCCCCCTAGGCCTTAGAAATCGTGATAGACAGTTTGTTTGTCTTGTAAAGTATTTATGATGGGATTTGACTTCTATGATCTAGACAAGCTTGACAGTTACAGCCCATGAAGCACACGACTCTGTGTACACACAGATTTCTTGATCCAACATTCAGAGGACATTTTTTTAGTACTACTTTAATTTTGATCTCCCCCTAAAAGGCAGAAACCACATCCCACACTCCTATGCAACTTGTTATCTCGGCATTTTAGAATAAAGGAACAAGAGGTCGAGGCATAAAGAAAACCCAGCTTCTCTAGGAACAATGGAGCACAGAGTTCCTGGAGAGAGGGAGGAGACAGCCTCTGTACTCATCTGCTCAAGGCTGTTGGTCACAGTTCCCTTAAAAACGCCTGGAAATGCTGCCAGCAACAAGAGACTCAAAGTTCCCTCAAAGGGACCAAGTTTTATAATAGAAGCTAAACATGTTTAGGAAACATAAAAAGTGAAACCAGTTAGTGATGACCTATGTATAAGACTTGTGCTTGAAGCTTTGGTGGGCTTCCTTGGCCAGTTTCTCAGACACCAAAACCCATTCCTGATTAATTATCAACATACAATCAAACCAAAATACAGAAACACATACTTTTGTTCAGAAGAGGGAAACAAAGGCACAGAAACCTGCCAAAATAGATTTTTTTCCCATAAGAATAGTACGGTTGATTAAAATAGTTTATCACTAGTAAAACTTGTATCACTAGAGCAGACAATACAAATTAGTTTTTAATAAAATGACATTCACTGAATTCCTGGTATGCGCATTCAATGTGAATCATCATCAAAAATATATTACAGTTAAAGGTTTGTAAGGAGTTCTGTTTGGGGTTTCTACACTATATTTAGCATGTCAGATGAGAAGTACCACAAGAACGTATTAGATATCTACTGTTCCTTTGTATGTAATGTATGGCAATTAAAGAGTCTACCTCCTACTGCGGGCTCAAAGACGTCCATGGTGAGAAATGTCTAAGTGATGTACTCAGTGATTTCTATACCCTTCATCAAAGGCAGCCCTGGGCATCAAATTCCACACCTAGAAAGTTCAATAAACTGTATTACACTTTAATAAATACTTCTGTGTATTTGTTCGCCTTTTGCTTTTAAGCTCAGCTTAAATTTTGTCAAGGAAACCATTTTACAAGAGGGTACATGACAACCTACTATCAGCAATATTCCTTGTTTATTAGAATCTGAAGATGTCCATATTACATCAAATATAAATATATATTATATTTACATTTCCTTCTTAGCTTTTCAATTTAGGTGAGTATATTTATAGATAATGCCACTAATGTCACCACTATTATAATCCTCAGTGCAACTGGTATTTTCCTTCCATTAGATGCATATAAGATTAGACAGCATCTTAAAAGAGGTGTACTATTCTCTCTCTCTCTTTTTTTTTTTTAATGAAAAGAAAGAATGGGTATCCATAAACGGAAATCTAGGAATTTTCTAGGAGATTCTGTTTTTTTCAGTATTTCAAAATACCTGAAAAATGTGGTCCCTTTTTGCAGTACTAGTCTCTACTTGGGGACAAGAAATTAATGAAATATGCAACTCAGAAAGGAAAAGAGCCCAAAGAAAAGAGAACCTGCTTGTTAGCTCATTAATCTGTTTAGTAAAGATCTGTTTTAAAAGGTCTCAACACTGTACAATATTATACAAAAACAATCTTCAGCCTTCAAAGCAGCTGGTACATTTTCTAAGAGATCCGTATGCCCCCCTAACAGTCTGCTGCCTTGGTGGGCCTTGGTCTTGGTTACTTTCGGTCATCGATCGTCTTAATGAATTCAACTGCTGCTGTGAACTGCATCCACCAATAAGACTCCTCTCCAGACAGACAGCTGGCATAAAAGCTACTGATGTACTGAACAGTGGACAGCAAACAGGGTGGATTTGCCTAGAGAAGTGAAAAATAAAAAAGAGTCAATTACTCAGCTGTATAGCCCTGCAAATATCATTTACGGTAACATCTTCAAATGTTTTTCTGTGGAGAGAGATACCAGTCTTGTTTCCATGCTTCCACTGCAGGGGGCGCATGTTCGATCCCTGGTTAGGGAACTAAGACCCCACAACCCACAAGGTGCACGGTGCAGCAAAAAAAAAAAAAAAGAGAGAGAGATACCAGTCTTTTTGAAAATAATCCCCCAAATCCTTTCTGGAACTAATGTGTAAACCCTAGCTACTATGAGTAGCAACAGTATTGGAAAGGCTACTCAGGTTCTAATCCTAGCTGAACTATCTAGAGCTTTCTATCCTAACAAAGCACTTGACCTCTCTGGTCCTTAAAGAAGCTGAACTAATCCCAGTGGATTTACTCAACATCCCAGGATTTCAGAATGTTAGATAAGGAAAGAAATGCTGTAGGCAAATTGAGTTATATCTGGTTAGTTAAGTCCAGATAGAATCAGCCGTGAAAAAAAAAACTAAAAAAGAGAGTATGTCCTCTGCTGCAAGAGGTAACACAGAACATTTCCTGCTTTTTCACCTTCATGTGGAGAGAAAGGACACAGGTGTGTTAAGTTAGGAGGACAGGCTAAGCCCTGCTCCTTCAAAGGAGCTTAAACTGGCTCTGCGTAGAGACTAAACACATCACCTGTGGAAGAGAGAGGAGCAATGGGCAACAGGAAAAGTTATGAAGGCTGATCACACACTGATCCTACAGGTTCTGACTCTGAGCTAAGAGTTCAGGTTGCAGAAATACTGCAAACATTAAGAATTAGTAAGCTATATGTCAAATATACTTTAGACATCAACACAGGGCTGAGCTGACTGGAACACATGCGTGATGCAGTTATTTGGTGGTTGTGTGCACCCAAACCATATGGTTCCCCACCCCCCGACCAAAATGTTCAAAATAAACCGTTTAAATGATGAAACTTTAAAGTCAAAAAAGGAAAAGAAGTGTCAGTACTTTTAAAAAATAATATGGTACAATTACAAAATATGAGGCTAAAAGAGGAGAAAGATGATTGGTAAATGTAGTAGTTTATGTGATAAGTACTATGAAGAATTCAATGAGAAAGAAGATGGTAGAAACATGATAGGGACTTCCCTGGTGGCGCAGTGGTTAAGAATCTGCTTGCCAATGCAGGGGACATGGGCTCGAGCCCTGGTCCGGGAAGATCCCATATGCCTCGGAGCAACTCAGCCCGCACGCCTATAGCTTGTGCTCCGCAACAAGAGAAGCCCCAGCAATGAGAAGCCTGCGCACCGCAACAAAGAGTAGCCCCCGCTCAACACAACTAGAGAAAGCCCACGTGCAGCAACGAAAACCCAACGCAGCCAAAAACAAATAAATAAATTTATTAAAAAAAAACAAAACAAAAACCAAACATGATAAAAAGAACTTGCCCTCATTCATTCATTTATTCATTCATTCAGTAATTACCTACTGAGTTCCAACCAAGACCTTCAGGCACTGCTTTAAAAGCTGAAAATGTTCTAGGAATCTAGTCCTCCCTTCCTTTCTTTTGAAAATCCTAACTTCTGGACAGAACAAAACTTGACATTAGATACTTCCTTTCTGGGTAACACAGAGCTTGAAACTTGTAAAAGAGCCAAGGTCTCTAACATCTGGTGACATCTGCACCACCCGACTCAGGACACCAAATAAACTCTTCTCGCTAACGGTAGTGAAGGACCCACCTTTATCAACACAAAAACCAAAACAGGGACGAAGTCATCGGCTCCTGGGACGGAGTCCTCGTTGGCCAGGCTCAGGAGGTTCATGATCGTGGAGCACATTCTCAGGATGCACTGCACTTTGTCCCGGGGTGTCTTGTAAGCACTTATTGTCCTGATTTCTGACTGTGCAGATGGCCACGGTGCCTCCCGAAGATAAACCTAAGTGAGACAACACAGAGACAGTCAGACAGATCTTGGATCAAACGGCAACTACGTGCAGCGACCAGAGCAACCTCCACGTCAGGAGGCCGAAGGGTAAGGTTGTTGCCTCTCCCTTTTTCCAGTAAAACCAAATTGCGATTCCTCCCCGTCCTCCCGCTTAGGATTGAAGCTTAACTTTTAAACTTTTAAATTATTTGCTTTGCATTTTAAAATAAAACCACCCAGGGGAATTCCCTGGCAGTCCATTGGTTAGGACTCTGTGCTCTCACTGCCACGGGCCTGGGTTTGATCCCTGGTTGGGGAACTAAGATCCCACAAGCCCCCGGCGTGGCCCCCCAACAAAAAAACCACCCAGATATATATTAATAGAGGCATATGATAACACAGAACCTAGAACTCATAAAATTTCAAACAATTATCTTTCTTAAAGAGCTAGAATGGAACTTATCTCTGTATTGTAGCTGATTCCAAAAGCACAAGCAAGCTACTTTTAAGATACTTTAAAAATTAATATGTACCTTTGTTGCAGTAGTTCTAGAAATCGAAGACAATTAAAAATTGTATGCCAGGGCTTCCCTGGTGGCGCAGTGGTTGAGAGTCCGCCTGCCAATGCAGGGGACGCGGGTTCGAGCCCTGGTTTGGGAGGATCCCACATGCCGCGGAGCGGCTGGGCCCCGTGAGCCACAACTACTGAGCCTGCGCGTCTGGAGCCTGTGCCCCGCAACAAGAAAGGCCGCGACAGTGAGAGGCCCGCGCACCGCGATGAAGAGTGGCCCCCGCTTGCCACAACTAGAGAAAGCCCTCCCACAGAAATGAAGACCCAACACAGCCATAAATAAATAAATTAATAAATTTAAAAAAAAAACAAACAAACCAAATCATTTAAAAAAAAAAATTGTATGCCAATTTATGTTTGGATTTTATTATTATTATTTTTTGGTCACGCCATGCGGCATGCAGGATTTTAGTTCCCCGACCAGGGATGAACCCGTGCCCCCTGCATTGGGAGCACAGAGTCTTAACCACTGGACTGCCAGGGAAGTCCCCTTAATGTTTGGATTTTAATAAAACAACCAGAAAACTCGTATACCTAAAACGTTCCTATTTTCAGATTTTGTAAGAGTTGTATGACAGATAAAAACGCTAATATCAATAACTAAAAGGTAATTTTGAGGTCACATTCAGACTCAATTCCCTCTCCTGGACAGTAGTTTTCACACTCTTCGAAGTACCACCGGATCCCTTCTTCGTATGGGACCTTCCTGCAGAAACGTGCCTATAAAAGCATCAGTGCAGAGCACTGCTGCCCCAGGAGGAGCAGAGCTCTGGACAGGAAGCCCCGCCTGCAGCGGCTGGCGTCAGGGCCGCGGCTCCTCCACGCTGGCCCTCCCTCCTCTCCACTACTAAGGTCCCTTCCCATGCCAGGGGATCTTAATCCGTGGAAGGACCTTTGAGAACTTTACAGTTAGGCCAAATTGCATCTAGTGCAAGTGGTGTTGTACAACTTATTACATTCTGCTTCTTTGAAAAACTGGTAACATGCACATGGTACACCAAGCAATTTTTAATTAAATAATACCACCCACACTATATAAACCTGTATTACCTCTGGTATCTGAAGAGCTCTGTGATTTGCAGTCACTACTTTAGACAATCTCTGAATATGTTCATGAAGAACTCTGAAAACCCCCAAAAATACATAAGTAAATATATATTTCAGAAAATAAGGTACACAGATAGTCGTAATTGATTTTTTTCAAAACATTTAAAACGTTTTAGACTTACTTCTAGATACAGATTACAAATAGAGTTGAGACTCTCTCTTAGCTATAAGTACTCTGTCTTGTCAAAAAAAAAATCTCATATTTAGGATCTGCTTAGAAATGCTGAGTGAGCCAAGGGGATGCAGGGAGAAGAGTAGAGAAGCCCTCCTTTCCCGGACTAGGAAGGACAGCATTCCAAGGGAGAAAGCAGAGGAGCCCTTAGCCTAGAAGCTAACTGGACGACTAATTGGTAAATAGGCTGAGAGGAAGTAGAGGGATCAGGGGTCAGAAACCAAAGATCAGAGATGCTTAGACAAGAGAAGGGACTCTCAGGACACTCCACGTCTCATTTCAGAGATGATAATAACTAGGCTTAAAAAGGAGAAGGACGTGCCTAAGGCCACACAGTGGTTAGGAGCAGAGGCTAAACCCAGCTTTCCTGACTTCGAGTGTTCTTTCCAGAACACAGGGTTAACTCTCCACTCTACAAACCCACAGAAACACCACGGAAGAGAGGGTAGGAAGAACCTGCTTCAAAGGTGCTCTTTGCAGTAAGTACAGTTTGAATGTCCCCATTCCTCATCCCACTATGGAAGCCAAACACTGGTGCTCTGGAAAGAAAACAGGGCCCATTTGGCAAATTCCACACAGAAACCTGGGGAGGGGTAAAAAGCCTCTGAGACTATGAACAAGCAAGAGAGGCAGGTTGGAACAAGCCTAACCCACCTGCAGGAAAGTGAACTTTCTCAAATATACATACAATATCGTAAAATTTCCATGAAAAAAAACAATCTTACGGAAACCACCAATGCCCCACCCTGAGGTCCTATTACATGGGCCCTTGAGAGTCACCCAGAGAGCCAATGTCACTGCTGGGGGGGCACGGTGGCCATCTCAACATGCCTGGGGCAGAAACAGCATCATAAAGCAGTGGTCAAGAAAATGCAGAAGAGGAAAAAAAATGCTAAGTCATCCATAGCCTCACGACCCCAAAATAACCACTGTTATCATTCCAGATTTTTTTTTCAAGATTAATTTTTTTAGGCTTACTTTTAAAAATAGGCTTTATTGAGATATAATTCATATACCATGCAATTCCAGATATTTTGATTTTCAAATATATAACTTTTCATTCCAAACACATCATAAGCATATTATTGTAACAGAAGTCGTGCACTGTGCTTGACGCCCCGATGGAGTGATGAGTAAAAGCGTTACGCTCCTGCTCTCAAGGAGGCAACAATCCAGTGGGGGACACAGGCATTCATCCAACGATCACACAAACCAGTGGTCAGGAACAGGGGCGATTCTGCCCCCAGGGGACATCTGGCAATGTCTGGAGACACTCTTGGATCTCACAGCTGGCAGGGTACTACTGGCCTGTAGCATGTAGAGGCCAGGGATGCTGCTAAATGCCCTACAATGCCCAGGACAGCCTCCCACTTCAAAGAGTTATCTGGCCCAAAGTGTCAGTAGTGCCAGCTTGAGAAACCATGCCTCCAACAAATGTAAAACTGCAACTGTGGCAAGTGCTAAAGAAAGGTATCCAGGCCTGAGGGAGCGCTGACAGGGCATTTAACCTAGTCAGAAAGGCCAGGAAACGTTTCCCCGAGGAAGTGATGTCTGAGCCAAGATCTGAAGGATAAGAGTAGACAGAAGAAAGAAGGGAAGAACAGCTAGCTGAGGCAGAGTAAACAGCAGTGCCTTCCACAAAGGCCGTACCAATTTATACACCCTCCAGCCTGATTCCCCACATCTCTGAAAACAGAGCATTTTCCTTCTTTCTGATAACTCTGGTGAAAAAAGGTAACATGTATTTTTTCCTTTACTACTCAGATACTAAGCCTCACGTATAGCTTGTCTAAAATAACGGGGTTGGCTGCTATATTCCTACTCAGTCCAACACAGGCCGTTACACTTAGAAGCACTCACTGGTCACGGAGTATGTCCCCGTCCTGATTAGGGTAGAAGGCAAGTTTGAAGATCCGATTCATCACACTTCGCTCAATGGCGAGCTGAGCATCCTGAAGCTGCTCCTCACTCGCGTTCTGCCATATGACATCCTGGGCCATGGCGCCGTAAAGGAACTGCAGAAAATCTTCCACCTGAGCAGTCTTATCATCAGCTGCTGTGAGTTTCTGAAAGTCTCCAATGCAAAACAATGATTTTTAAAATACAGTATTTGAATAATTTCAAATAGGAAATTATCAGAATTCATTTTAATCCACTAGCTATGCAGATACCATGCTCTTAAAGCCAAAAGCATCTGGGCATGGTTTATTTTGGGAGATAATGTAGCCAAATCATTAAAAACAGGAGAACGGTAAGAAATATGTAGAAGTTTAAGAACAAGAGGTTTGTTACAAAAAGATATGCTTTGTTTTTAAAAAAAAAAAAAAAGAAAGAAAAACTGTGTGGCTCCCAAACTTTGTAATTCTCCCAACTTTTTAATAAACTATAGATATTCAATCCAGGATAAACATGGAATTTATTGGTTTGACATCAAGGTTTAATAACTAAGAAATAATTGCTAATTTAAGGAACTGCTCTTAGGTAGGTACTCAAAAAAAGCAGCAAAAGAAAAATTCCCAAATCTTCCCAATAACATACAGCTTAACCTAAAGGTCTCTAGTTACCTTGAATGAATTCCCTGATCTTCTTTTCTTTGCTCTCAAGCAGCAACCTCACACAGACAGTGGTGAAGTATCGATTGGCCACCTCTTTGTCCCGCAAAACCCTTTGTAGTAGCCTTTCCAGGTGAGCCTGCGTGGTCTGCAGTCCTTGTCGACAACGAGTGAGGTAAGCAATATAGGGGGCCCTTTTCCTAAAAGGAAATATGCTCTGCAGGACATCAGACATACATGGTGCACACTTTCTTTGGAGACTAAGAGTCCTGATTTTTCCTTAAATGAAAAAACTACTTCGAAGACTTTGGTTTTACAAATTAGCATGTCAGGCTGCAGACAACCACCCTGAGGACTCATTATGCTCCAGATCAAGAAACAGAACCAGATGCAAGGATGTAATGTACAGCACAGGGAATAGAACCAATGTTTTATAACAACTTTAAATCGAGTATAATCTATAAAAAAAAGCGAATCACTATGTTGTACACCTGAAACTAATATAACATTGTAAATCAACTACAATTTAAAAAAAAGAGAAAGAAACAGAACTATTCTGCATGTGTGTCAAGAAAATCATCTACTGGGCTGAACACTTAGCCCCCTAATTCCCTAAACATTACTAAGTTCCTTTGCATCGTTGGTCTGTTATTTTGGAGCAGTCTCCATGCTGGTAGAACCTCATACTTAACAGGAAGTTGATTGCTACAATGACTAAAATAACCACAAAATACAGGTTAATATACTGCTAGATCATTAAACATACCACTAATTATTTGCTTATAGTCTAAACGTAGCAACCATTAGAGCACCCATTCCCTAAGCCTCTTTACTTCCTAAGCTTCTCAACTACGTTTTAATGTCAGCAAGGGACTGGCAACAGACAAAGGGTAGTGATTCCAAGACCTACACCTGCTTCCCTGGTCCAAGGAAGCAGTCTTTTCTATCCCTCTAAAAAAGGGAAATGATATCCTAGTTATCCTGGCGCCCCCTCCGCTAAAGATGGGGCAAAGCTGAAGTAAACTGCACTCTGTTAGGAAGAGCTGCTAATTTATAACTACATTTCCAGACTAAATATCCAAATGTATTCCTTGGAAATCTACATCCAGGTAAACATAGCCAAGCACTTTGTGGTGAGCCTCGATTCATTTCTGAAACAAGGACCGAGAAGAAAATACTTGCAGCTGAAAAGAGGTGTATAAGTGAAACATGTGGGGTGTAATTACCTATAGTCCTCGGCGATAGAAGCCAGTAGTTTCCTACAAGTCCTGTTATCAAAGCGGCACACACAACGCATTGTTTCTTGAAGTTGAGCCATTAAGTTTTTATCTTGTAAATTAATTGCTTCAGCTATTTGAACTTTTAGGAAGCAGACAATTTCATTGTCTAAATAAAAAAATAAAAATTCTGTTACTGTTGAGAATTTCCACAGGCTTTTCATAAGCTGAAGGTCATCCCTCAGCCTTTGGGATGTCAATTATGCTTGTATCAGTAGAACTAAGCAGTATCAATCAGAGAACATTTTAATGAGCCACCAGTAATCAAAGTGCCCTTAACTGATAGCTAATATAAATGTATTACATTGAACTGTACAGAACTGCTGTAGAGTTTATTTTTTTATTTTTATTTTTTAAATAAATTTTTTTGTTTTATTTATTTATTTTTGGCTATGTTGGGTCTTCGTTGCTGCGTGCGGGCTTTCTCTAGTTGTGGTGAGCAGGGGCTACTCTTCATTGCGGTGCTAGGGCTTCTCATTGTGGTGGCTTCTCTTGTCACGGAGCACGGGCTCTAGGTGCGCGGGCTTCAGTAGTTGTGGCTCACGGACTCAGCAGTTGTGGCTCGTGGGCTCTAGAGCGCAGGCTCGGTAGTTGTGGCACACGGGCTTAGTTGCTCCGCGGCATGGGGGATCTTCCCGGACCAGGGCTTGAACCCGTGTCCCCTGCATTGGCAGGCGGATTCTTAACCACTGCGCCACCAGGGAAGCCCTGCTGTATAGTTTAAATACAGTTGAATACTGGCAATTTCATATGGTTCAATGTATAAATATAGGAAAAAATAAACTATCAGGCAGCAACTTACCTTCTGGGTCTGTATGGTCTGGTAAACCATTCCTTGTTGAATGGGTGAGCACTGGGAAAGCAACAGAATCCGCAGAACAAAGAGCAAGCCTCAGTTTCTTTTTTGCATCTCTGAAGAATGAGTTGAAGATACATTAATTTCTTTGTCCACATATGGTCATAATTTATGAACTATTATCATATTTACTATACAAATCAATAGCCTACCATGTCAGGACTCAAATGTTTCAAGTGGTCATAAATAAAAGAGAATTTTCAACTTACTGACACCTCACTTAAGGAGTGGGCTTTCTAGTTAACTGAGGTGCAAGCCTGCAAAAGTGCTCTGGGCAAGGACCATTCGGTAAAGTCACCAGAATCAAACAAATCCTTTTTGACCTTCTAACATACGCTGAGTTCTATGCTAAGCACTACGAGGAGAGTCAAAGCTGGATTACGCCCGAGCTGGGAGGGAATCAGCAAAAGTCATCATATCCATCTCACCACCCACACTTAGGAAGCCTTCTACCACATCTCTTGAGAAGTGTCGATCCTGCCACAAGACAAGCTGACCCCCGACAAGAAGCTCTTTCTGTTGCCTTGCTGCTTGAAACTTTGTGTTGAGCCAAAACCTGCTTCTTTTCAACTTCCGCCACTGAACCACCTGCCACCACCAGGCAGAGCACCCTTCAGTAACGCGTCACCCTCCACAACAGGGCAGCCCTTCATACTGGGAGGGGAATGTAGGGCGTGGACCAGAGCTTCTTCAGAGCGTCCAAGGCTGCCATCCAAAAAAAGGAGTCGAAACACCTCTGAGAACAAGCCAGAGTTTGCTCCTCCTGCAGGGTTATCACTTGTCCACCTCATCTGACTAGTTCTGAGTCCTTCCTTATTGGTTTGTTTCCTCTAAAACGAGTAACTTACAAATCAACCCAAACAAATGTAATATTTGCCTACTTTGCAGAGACTCCGAATCTATATAACAGTCAAGCCGTGGCCGGAAAATAAAAATTTAAATCTTTAAAAATTGTGAATCACTGTGTTGTACCCCTGAAACTTATATAATATTATATATCAACTATACCTCAATAAAAGTAAATAAATAAAATAAAATGATATGCTGCTTAGAGTCTCTTTAAATTAACTCGGGGAGGAGGTAAACATGAAACAATATGGGCCACGTATTAGTAACTGTTAAATCTGGGTAACAGGCACATCACTGTACTCTTCCATTTTTGTACATACAGAGAGAGTAAGACAGAGGCAAAGTCAGAGATAAAAACAGAGAGAAGGATGGATGATCAGTGCTTTAAAAGTGATAATCCGTGTCTGGAAAAACACAGGTACCCTATGAAACAAAAGCAAATTTTTCAGGCTCCTAAAGTCATTTTCTTTCTCAAGCCCTGTTAGAAATGGAGAGACCTGCCCAGGTAATGAGGAGAATGACAAACTGGGAGGGCTCCAGTAGGCTTACTGGGGACAGTGGGTCATTCAACAACTCTGCAGCAGACCCTCCTTCTACCTCGGTCCTGCCCTAGCACCTCTCACACACAGAGCTGAGAATTCTACACAGGCACAGGCACTGCCACTGTTCCATTTAAATTACTCATGTGGGGCTTCCCTGGCGGCACAGTGGTTAAGAATCCGCCTGCCAATGCAGGAGACACGGGTTCAAGCCCTGGTCCGGGAAGATCCCACATGCCGCAGAGCAACTAAGCCCATGCGCCACAACTACTGAAGCCCGCACTCTAGAGCCCTCGAGCCACAACTACTGAAGCCCACATGCCACAACTACTGAAGCCCGTGAGCCTAGAGCCCGTGCTCCGCAACAAGAGAAGCCGCCGCAATGAGAAGCCCGCGCACCACAACGAAGAGTAGCCCCCGCTCGCCGCAACTAGAGAAAGCCCACGCGCAGCAACAAAGACCCAATGCAGCCATAAATAAATAAATAAAATAAATAAATTACTTATGTGGCCCCTGTGAGCATATGAGGTTTTCTTGTTTTTGCTTTCAATCCCTGAATTAAAGCCTTTGATGTATGACATCCAAAAGGGAAGCAAAGTCTTCTCAGTGAATAGTATTTCATTCTTCTCTCTCTGCTTTACACACTTATTAAGTGACTCAGTGAAACACCTGACTTGAAGTGACTGCAATGGTGATGAAAAGTTCAAACCCAAAGGTCCTAAATCCTATAAAAGAAATACCTGTAAGAGAAAGCTGAATCCTGAGGGTGGGCGGCTTGGCTCGCAGAATCTGGGAGATCGTCAGCTGAGATGTTTTGCAGGGTTTCGTCACGAGGCGAATCGTGTGCACTTTCACCATCACCCATAACTTCTAAACAAAACCCAGCCCCCCCAAAAGGATAAGCAGGTTAATCTGGAACATTCTGGCACTGGTAGGTATTCAGAGCAACTCAACAATAAATTAACTTGTGCCTTCCAACAAGAGTTCTTTAAAAGAAAAAGGAAAAAAGGAACTTCAAACACTTAAATTATTGCAATGATAATATATCAAGAGAGCAGTTGTTGAAAACAGTTTTACTTCTTATCTGAATCCTAATCTAAAACAATGAAAGTCTTTATTAACTTAGTAAAGATAATACTCTGTAATCACGATTACTGAACTACAGAGCTAAAAGGGGCCTCAAAAATCATTTCACATAACACCCTCATTTTACAGACATGGAATCCTGCCCAGTCAGACAACAGCTGGCTGTGAACCCCTTGGCCAGGCCACACTGAGGTCTCCGGTCCTCATTACCAGGGCTGCTCTCACTGCCTGAGAATGAGCTGGGTACAAACTCACAAATGCAGCCAGGACAGACCTGTGGTTCCCACAGTTGTTTTTATGTTTTTAATTAATCAATTTAGTTAATACATGCATGTATAAAATCAAAGAAATAAAAGTTCCCTAGTGTAATAAAGATACTGTGTCTATGTAGAAAAAATATCTTTATTCTTAGGAGATAGTTTTAAATGCCTCAGGAAAAAAAAATATACAGAAAATGTGGCAAAATGTTAGCAACTGATAAGTCTAGGTAGATGGAATATAGACCTTCACTGTACTATTCCTTCAACTTCTTTGTTATTTTAAAACTTTTCAAAAACCAACAAAAAAGTGTAGGATGGGACTTCCCTGGTCATCCAGTGGGTAAGACCCCGGGAGGCCAGATTCGATCCCTGGTTGGGGAACTAGATCCCGCATGCTGCAACTAAGAGTCCGCATGCCACAACTAAGAAGTCCACGTGCCGCAACAAAGATCCCTCATGCTGCGACTAAGACCCGGCACAACCAAAATAAATATAAATTAAAAAAAAAAAATGTAGGAAGTTCTCCTCTCAGGCTCCCTATGAGTCCCCCCCACGAGTCAACTCATGTTACCAGTTTATCAGAGATTCTTCCAGAGACACTCTAATTTATCTTGGGAACTGTACCATATTTTTCTGACAACTCTTCAAAAGTAGCTATTACAAGGTTACCTTTAATTCGGACCACCTTTATCACTGTGATACGAAAGTTACTATTCCATTCTTTATCATGATTATCACCTGCACTTTCGTAGTTTGCCAGTGCTCCTTCACTGGGACTGGTTCGTTTAATGGCATTCCTGTATTTGTCCAGAATATCCTCAGCAACCTGAGCTTGTGCACTGAGTCTAGGGCTCGGGTCATCTGCAGGGGAAAGGAGAGGGCGAGGATTAGCTCCCCTTGGTTTGCGCCCACTCTGATGTTAGTACGACACCAGTAGCATAATCCCCAAGGCGGATTAGGAGGTAAGACTTAAAAGAGCACATATCTCAGTGTTATAAGAGGCACCGTGCAGCCGCCTACTCATCCCATTTCCAGGTCTGAGAGCCTCGCCAAAGCGCGAAATTGGGAGGACTACTCCACTTTCTCATCATCGCCAGAATTCTGCATGACAGTGTCAAAAAGTTCAGTGCAGACTGAATGGATGATGGGTTTCTAAAGTGTTTACACTCAAATCACTGTTATTATCAATTCATGCTACCAGGACTTCCAACACTGCACTTTTATATGCAGACTTCATTTATTCAGACATCTCTGTGCTGAAGGAGGAAAAAAAGGACTCAAACTTCAAATTAAACCCTTTTAAATAATACTTTTAAAATGTCTTCCTCCACTCTTCCTTCATAAATTTCCCTTGCTACACCACATTTGGAAACTTCAGATATTCATATTCCATCTTACTAAATCTCACCATGACAGTACAGCTGCTGGATTAGAGCACTTTTGTGCGTGCAATGGTGTCAGAGGCACTCCTAGAGAATCTAGACACTGTTGGGGAGTGCCAGAATTGTACCTGGGGTGCACAGAGGAAAAGCTTATCACAGTCACAGGTGCAGCACTGGTTACTGACTGGCCCACTATCCGGTCAGCAAAATCAGCACATCAAAATGTTTTCTTGGAGTCAGATGGCAGAGTCACTAATTAACAGTTAACAAAGCAAAGAAGTGCTACAGATCTATGGGACAAAATATAGTTCCATAGTGAAATGCAAACTCCTGAGACAGATCTAAGCCAAGCAGGTAATGTCTACATTCTGGTAGTATCCCATTTTTTAAAAAGTCTTAAAACAGATAAAAATCACTAGAATTTATATATGTGTACGTGTTAATAGCAGCTAATATTAACAGCAGCTAACATTTATTGAGCATGTACCACGTGCCAGGAACTGTGCTAAACACCTTATATGAATGATCTCAATTAATCATTGCAACAACCCTACATGGAGGTACTACTATCACCCCCATTTTTAAGAAGAAGAAATCAAGGTAGAAGGAGGTTAAGTAGTATGCTCATAGGCTCTTCTTTTATTTCCATGAAAAAAATATTTAGTGTTTGTGTCTCCGTAAAATTGTGGTAAACTGTAGGGAGAAACGATTTCCAAAATAATATAATCTTTCTGCTAAAATGATGTTTGAATGCATGATAATAGAGTCCTAATAAAATCTGATCTTCTTCAAAATGTAAACTGATAAAACCTTTATCATTACAAAATCTTTTTTTTGCTATTGGTTTTGAGTGCTGTTGAGGGCTCTAAAAAAGGGTTAAATGTAGTGAAAGCAATAACGTTGCTTATAACTTTTATTTCTGTAACACCGTTCTTAAAAATTTTATCTGAGGACAATAATTAAAATATACAAAAAATGCTATATATACAAAGCTGTGAGCAGTATTTCCATAGTAAAAAAAAAAAATGGATACAATTTAAATATCGAAAAGCAAGAGAATGTTCACACTGCAATAAAATAACGATAGATGATCTCAGAGCCAATAAAAATTATTAAAAAACCAACTATGTCAAGCAGAAATTGGGACAGGGTTTATGAAATAACATGCGGTAAAAGAATACAAAGTTACATACACACTCTGATTTCATCATGAAAAGCCATGTATAGATAAGGAAAGATTGGGAGAGAACATGAAAAAAAGAAAATTAAGGCGGCGAGATTATGGACAGACTGTTAAGAAATTCCCTCTCATAACATTTAAAAAAACTGATTTAATGATACTTTTCTTTGGGTCATTAATTAGGAGTGGGTAGAAATTTCTGCACCAGTAGGGAAGCTAAACTGCTTGAATCAAACACAAACAAAATGAAATATTTTATGGAAAAAAACTTACTCTACTTAGCTTACAGTTTAGGCACCAAAGACTAAGAAAAATATATTGCCTAAAGACACGAGTAAAAAAATAATTTATAACTTCTCCAAAGTTATTAATTCAACATTTTGAAAACCTGAGATTTTATTAAGAGCATTCTACTCTGTGAATGGTGGTGGTGTTCTAAAGCCAGGAGCATGGTAAGAAAACATAAAAATCTTGCCGAAAGGATGCCTTTCCACTGCTTCTCAATCAGGCTGTAAGTCCCTAAAGAACAAGAGTCATGTGTGATTTGACTGAACACCTACCACACTTAGCACAGTGCCTGGCATGAGTCAGATGTTCAACAAGCATTTGTTGACGGAATGAGATAGGTTTGACTGCTCTCAGCAGGAAACCTGGCCTGAAATCACAGCTCCTGCTGTTTAAAACCCTTTATTCCAGGAAAGTCACCTCATCAAATAAACAGGGATGCACACTAGGACATGGAAACGTCTACATTTATTTTAGAACTAGACATGACAATAACTGTGTACTGAGATGGGGTTCTACCTGTACTACACTGGGCTCTCGGAGGAGGATGTTCTTTTGAAACCTATCCCCTTTTTAAATGAAAGTCTTCATTTTACCTTAGCAGGATAACATAATTTAAAATCAAGACAAGAAAAAGAGAGGTGAGAAATTAATTTCCTTCTAGACGTCCTTCAGTCACTGGAGACAGTATACAGCTATCAAACTCAAGGTTGGGTCATCCACACTACCTCTCATACCTTTTCCTTCTAGGGTGTTCATTCATGATATGCCAAAAAGAAGCTGCAAAAATACAAATGCTGAATGAGGTAAGAACCCAACCCCTAGTTGTATTTTCCTTGGGTCAGATAGCAACGTTAAAGTGATTCAAGCTGTAAAAAATTAGTAAAGTTTATAAATTTACGATATTGTTTGAACACTTATCACGAAAAAAGGAAATGATTAGGTAAAATAGAATTTCACAATGATCCTGAATAATCAAGAACTATAGATGGAAATAAATTTAGAATTCTACGATCAACATTAAACTATTCAATCAATGATCCAAAGATATGGCATGCATAGCACTAAAACCATCACCACGCTTTCCTAAAAGGCACTGTGTGTCATCACCCCACTAAGATGTCGGGTTCCAGGGTGCCTAGAGGCTCAGGGTCAGGGGCCTCATCGTACACGGACGTTATGATAATGAGGATGATGATGGTGGTGGCGGTCTGCAGGAAGAGCGCACTGAGACTCACTGTGGCCGCCAACTGGAGACCACAGAGCCATGAAGAACACGCTCCCCACTGTACACACACAGACACGCTCTTCTAAGAAGGCAACGCTTACGGCACCCAAGAAAAAGTGTCATGAAATATGTGCTCTGGGAATGAAGGAGCCAGGAAGTCCATGGGTCTACAAACCTGTGAGTGTTGAGAATCTGTCAGGCCCCAGATCATCTTTGTCTTTTTCTTGTTTTTCTTTCTTTCTAAATGGTATAGGAGCTGGAAATTAAATAAAGTCAGTAGTGTGACATACAACATACTGCACTACTCGGAAGACAGCAGTCATTCTGGAGTTAACTGGTGTGCCAACATTTCTAAGTGGAAGGAAGGTGAAAAGTTTAAAAGCTAAGAAATCCTGAGTGTCAACTGACAATCATTCTTAAAATAGCATTGAAGGTTCTTAAAGAAGCTTCCAGAATCTGCTTTGGGGTCATCTGTCACAGGAAGAATGATTTAACAGGAATCTATTGGGACTGAATCAAAACCACTGCCTCTTAACCTCTGCTCAAAACACAACACGTTCAAAGCTCTGAGCCTCAGTCTCTCCTCCTGAAGTGGGCTTGAGTCTGGCGTGAAAGCAGCACTCCTCAGCTCCTGAGCACCACAGTGCCGAGAAGAGGCCTTTGGAAGAAGCTCTTCCCTCTAATCCTGCATCATCTCTCCTTCCTGGAAGAGATGCTTTTGCCAACTCAAATTTCAATACCTACTGGTATGATGTCAGGCTATTCACAAGAAAAGCAAACAATTCTACACAACTGCATTCCAGAATAAACACTAATATTCAGAGTATTATCATTCTCAATGAACATAAACATAAGAAGCTTAAGTTTATTCCAGGAATGTAAAGGATAAATTTTCAATGTTTGTTTACTAATAGCATCCCTTTTTCCTGAAATAATTATTAGCAATACATGTGTCAAAGGTCCTATATATTTAACTTCAATGGTATATGATATTTAAACAACCGTGACCTGCCTGACTTTCATTTATGAAACCACTGCCACTTCCTGCAAAGAACAGGAACTGTCACTTCCAAAGCTGTACCTTAGCATTCACCTGAGTGAAATCATTTTCCATACCCTCAAAACAGCAAGAAACTGAGGCCCCACAGGCCTCACGGAGGAGGTCAGATTTTGGCTCTCTGAAAGAGATTTTGGGGCTTTACTTCTTGTTGCTGATATCACATTCTGATATTTTATAAAATTACCTTTGGGCATGGCAGAAACAAAACGTTTTCTCCACCAAGGTCTGTTCCTGTCTGATTTCTCATCATCGCTATCTTTGCGTTCTTCAGTCTGTAGAAAAAGTTTGATGCTTTATTTGGAGTTGGACAGCAGGATAAATTACTATGAAAAGGATTTTAGTTAGTCTGTGAAATACAAAAACCACTAGTTTTTCTTCAAAGCAAAACTGTTCTTATTGTTGTACAGGCAACTTCTGGAACAGGGATGTATACCCTTCAAGCACCAGACTATGATGGATCACTTGAGGGTAGGCACTATCTCATTACTGTCAGTAAACCAAAAGCTTAATACAGAGTCTAGCATAGAGTAGGCACTCAATAAATACTCATATGGGATGAGTAAATGCAATGCACATAAAATCTAGAGGGGTAGTAGAGATGGTAGCAGTAACATTAATAATAAAACTACGTATGTACTGTGTGCCGAACACTGAACGTAAGGACATATATTATCTCATTTAAACTTCACAGTAGCCTTAAGAGATAAATACTATTATTAAGCCCTTTTTATAGATGAGAAATATGAGGCTAAAGAAGGTTATCTCCTCATCTTCCCAAAGTTATACAGACTGTATGGGACACAGCTGGGACTCAAACCTAGATCTGACCAACTTCAAAGTTCATGTTTTGATCACCAATTATAATGAGTTATTATTAAGACCACATGTCAAAAGGCAGGGACTGTAATTCCTTTAGGATTATAATGAGTTATTATTAAGACCACATGTCAAAAGGCAGGGACTGTAATTCCTTTACTAACCTATCATGTGACTTTAGACACATCATTTTATTTCTGTTTTTTCATCTACAAAATTGGAACTAAAAATACCTTCTCTAAGGGCATCCATGTGAATGGGATATCAGAACCTAAGCAGAGCAATGGCATCCAGGGAGGGTTTAGCGGTGGGGACGGGATATTGATTACATACAGGGGGACTGATCAAATAAGTACATACATGAAGAAAGCAGTTTTCTCACTGTTGGAGAAGGGAACTGCAAATATGGAATGGAAGGAAGATGAAATGAATTCTGTTGTTTTTAGACTGGAAATGGTTCTATACATATAAACAGAAAGATATAGAAATAAATACACATGTAAATGTGCATGTACACACACACACACACATACACACACACACACACTTTCTCTCCTTAGCTCTGTCAACTGAGAGGCCCTGGGAGCAGCTACACCCCTACAGCAAAGAGCACACCTAATAGCCAGATCCTGATTTCTAAAAACCATTTTCTACTAAAAGTAACAAGGGCTCCTTGGAGAAATGGCTGATTCCAGGACTAAAGCAGACACAATACAATATAAGCTTATAACATTTTGTTCCAGAAAGCAGAGAGATACTCAAAGAAAGATACCCAAATGTCAAAAGAACACAGGAGTCAGCTTGAAGGGGTGACCACTGGCCAAATCAGGGACAACTGGGCTTCAAAATAAATGGCCGTAACAAACCCATTGACTAAAAACAGAAAATCATGAGACCATAGATACGATTAATAAGTGGATAAATTTAAAATTTGAGAAAGAACAGGATATTTACATATTTTCAACATCCTCTCTCCTCCCGGAAATACTTATTAATTACAAAGGGGAAAAGAGTAACTTACAGTAGGGAAATCTGGCAGATAACACCTTCATCAAACGATCCAAGTGAACACCAGAGTAGTGGGACAAATTTAAATTGTGTGCTACCTGGTAGCATGCAGTGAAATGAACACAGTGTCACTGTAGTGATATTCCTGCCTAAGATGAATAACCTGAATCTAATCATGAGAAAATATCAAGCAGACCCAAATTGAGGGACATTCTACAAAATAACGCCTGTAACTTTCAAGAGTATAGGGACTTCCTTGGTGGCGCAGTGGTTAAGAATCCGCCTGCCAATGCAGGGGACACGGGTTCGAGCCCTGGTCCGGGAAGATCTCACATGCCGCAGAGCAACTAAGCCCGTGCACCACAACTACTGAGCCCGCATACTGCAACTACTGAAGCCTGCGCGCCTAGAGCCTGTGCTCCACGACGAGAGAAGCCACCACAATGAGAAGCCCATGCACTGCAACGAAGAGTAGCCCCCACTCACTGCAACTAGAGAAAGCCCGTGCACAACAACGAAGACCCAGTGCAGCCAAAAATTAATAAATAAATAAATAAATTTTTAAAGAAGAGTATAAAGGTCATGAAAGTCAAGGAGAAACTGAGGAAATGTCCTAGATTGAAAGAGACTAAAGGGACTTCCTTGGTGGTGCAGTGGTTAAGAATCCGCCTGCCAATGCAGGGGACACAGGTTCGAGCCCTGGTCCGGGAAGATCCCACATGCCACGGAGCAACTAAGCCCATGCGCCACAACTACCGAGTCTGCGCTCTAGGGCCCGCGAGCCACAACTACTGAGGCCGCATGCCACAACTACTGAAGCCCGCGTGCCTAGAGCCCATGCTCCACAACAAAGAGAAGCTCCGGCTCGCTTCAACTAGAGAAAGCCCACGCGCAACAATGAAGACCCAACGCAGCCGAAAAGAAAGAAAAAAACGACTAAAAAGACATGACAACTAAATACAAGATGTGATTTTGAATGGGATCCTTTCACTATAAAGTATGTTACTGGGACAACAGGGGACACATGAACGGGGTATGAAAATTATCATTAATGTATTGATACATTGTTATTAATGTATGAATTTTAATTTCCTCATGTTGACGGTTGCACTATGACGTGTAGGGGAAGGTGCTTGCTCGTAGGAAACTTCCACTGAAGTACTCACAGGTGATGGAGCATCAGGGTGGCAACTTACTCTCACATGGCTGCAGGGGAGGTTCTTTGTATCTACTTCCAACTTTTTAGTAACTCTGTGATTGTTTCAAAATTAAAAATAATAACACATTGGGAAAAAAAGAAAAAAAGTACTTCCTCTAACCATTTCTGAAGGAAACTGTGAGGTTTAAATGAGATACGAAATTGCTTGGAGGAAAGTTAAAAGTATTATAAAAATGCAAGATACATTATTACAAAACCAAAGTAAAGGCCTTTTATGGGTTACGGTCATGGACATATAGGATTGACAAATCACCTTTAATCATGACTACTGTCCACCCTTCATCGTAGATTTTTATATTCCGCATTAATTTCAGGTATCAAGAGAACTAGGCAGATGGAACACTAAAGCTGACCATAATTAGCAAGTTCTTCTACAAGGCCTGCGTCCCATACCTCTCCTCTTGAGGAGTCCTTACTCGGGGATGAAGATGATGAATGAGGTGCAGCCACCAAAGAAGTAGCACCAATGGCTGCAGCTTGGGGGAGTTCTCGCTCTTCATTCCCTGGACGTCGGTTCCAGCTGGGGTCACTCATAGGTCGCCGGACAGAAGACACTATATCAGAGCTCCTGCTGCGAACTAATCTCTCAGGGTAAGAATGCCTTTGCTTAAATGCCTCCATCTCAGCTGGAGTTAAGACATGGGAACCGAAGTTTGGCAACCTGGCCTCGTTTCCTCCTGCAGCTCCTTCCAGGATTGGGGGATCTGGTGGTGGATGCGATGGCCTGGCATAGTGAACCTTTGGCCTTACTACAGCAGAAGCCCCTGGAACACAGAAAAAAAGTCTGCAGCTGAGACACAACAAAGTCCAACAAAGGCATGAACAAAGGGTTTTGGTTTTGTTCTTCTGTCCATGATAAAACAAGAGTCAAAAAGTTCACTTGACTACTTTACCTTCATGTGAAGACAGTGGATCAAACATGGCAAGGAGAGACTCTGACTGAGAAGGAGGAGAGGTCAGCTGGTGGGCACCTAAAAGAGATGGGCAAACTGTGTGACCAAGTCAGAACTCATGACTCAGTAGGAGTTTCAACACTGAAAAAGGTTCTCTTCCACAGTCTTCCATTTTGACCAATTACAACTTGAGGGGCATATCAGAAAAAACATGATCTAATAAATAGCATATTCTGCTTACCTCAAATTCATTTTATGTTTTTATCTACATATTTACATGGATTTTAATTACATTTAAGTAGTCTAGCATCCACTGCCTATTACTTCTAATGGCCAAACTGTACTATGGTTAATGCAAAGAGCAGAGCCAGAAGATGTAAATCATCAAAATTTTCAGAATGTCACAAGTTCCCTGAATCTCACCTTCCCTCCACCTATAAAAATAGGGGCAATACTATCTATAGAAGGAGTATAAATTAAAAGTTGTAAAATTGAAATTCTAATATTGCTCTCAGCAAAAGACAATTTATAAGAGAACTCGTAACAAAAATGAGTAATACGGGACTTCCCTGGTGGTGCAGTGGTTAAGAATCCGCCTACCAATGCAGGGGACACGGGTTCGAGCCCTGGTCCGGGAAGATCCCACATGCTGTGGAGCAACTAAGCCCGTGCGCCACAACTACTGAGCCCGTGTGCCGCAACTACTGAAGCCTGCGCGCCTAGAGCCACAACAAGAGAAGCCACTGCAACGAGAAGCCCGCACACTGCATCGAAGAGTAGGCCCTGCTCGCCGCAACTAGAGAAAGCCCTCGCGCAGCAATGAAGACCCAATGCAGTCAATAAATAAATTAATTAATAAATAAATTTAAAAAATTAGTAATACTACATTATACTACAAAACAAACTTGAACTTCTAAAGTACAATATTTTAAAACTACAGAGTAAAAGATGACTCCTCTAAGCATATGTCTAAACAACCAAAATCAGAGATATTAAAATATGCAGACTAAAACTTACAAATATATAAAAGAAACCATTCCTCTAAACTTTTTGAGTCTGAGCTCTTTTTTTTTTTTAAATAAATTTATTTATTTATTTTTGGCTGTGTTGGGTCTTCATTTCTGTGGAAGGGCTTTCTCCAGTTGCGGCGAGCGGGGGCCACTCTTCATCGCGGTGCACGGGCCTCTCACTGTCGCGGCCTCTCCCGTTGCGGAGCACAGGCTCCAGACGCGCAGGCTCAGTAGTTGCGGCTCACGGGCCTAGCCGCTCCACGCCATGTGGGATCTTCCCGGACCGAGGCACGAACCCGTGTCCCCTGCATTGGCAGGCGGATTCCCAACCACTGCACCACCAGGGAAGCTTGAGCTCTTTTTTGATAATGAATAATAGTACTATTTTGCCGTTTGATTTTCCTTTTGTTCTGTGTCTTATAATTACCTTCATTTTTAAAAATTAGAAATAGTGTATCATTATGAAAGCTTAGAATATCAGTTCTCAAAATTTTGGTCTTAGGACACTTCTACATTCTTAAAATTTTTTGACCCTAAAAGCTTACTTATGTTGGTTAAATCTAATGATATTTACCATATTAGAAATTAAAACTGAAAAGAATATATAAATAAAAATTTTTAACTTTTAATAAATTTTATATTAAAATTTTATGTTAATTCATTTACATATACTTATTAAATGATAACACAAATAACCCTTTTAAATGAAAAATAATTATATTTTCCAAAATAATAAACCAGAAGAGTGACACTTCTACATTTTTGCAAGTTCCTTCAATGTATAACTTTATAGAACACAGCTAGATTCTCATATCTGCTTCTGCTTTCAATCTGTTGCACATGTTGTTGTGGTTAAAGTATATATAAAGAAAAGCTGATCTCACAAAGATATGCAGGTAGAAAAGAGACAACATTTTAACAGCCTTTTCAGAAAACTGTGGATATTATTCTTTGATACTCTACCAAATCTTGCTAAGTAGTAGTTTTTTAAACCATTTGGAATCTGAAACCAAATCAGTGAACTTTTTGTACTCTGTTACATTAAAATTTAATTGGTCTGTCTTGCACTTTGAATGGACCTTTTACCCAAGCATGATTTTGTAACATCATACATTGATCATCTGGAAAATACTGGTTCAATTAGATATGCAGATCTTCCAAATATTGACACATTTCATCACATAACATCAAAAAAATGACATTCTTGATATCACCACCAATCTCACCAGAAAAGTTTTTAAATAGCAGGAAGCTGTCAAGCTCGTGGAGGTAGACACGAGTTTTCCAAAATTCTAATTTTTATCTGAAAGCTTGGATTTTATCATTGGTAACAAACTCTGTCCTGTCAATTGTTTTCCTTGAAATGACAGGCTCATTTTGTTAATTTTCAAGAAATGCCTGCCAAATATCCAAGCATGAATAACTACAGTTTGTCATTCTTTCAAGTAAAAATGGTGTTTCATGAAAAACAAACAAGAAAAAAAAACAGCTACTTAGTTAGCTCTCAACTCAATCATATAAGTGCTTTTCCTTGAAACACTTCATCGTATTTCAGAATGCAACAGAAATGCGTTAGGGGTACTTCCTATTCCTTCACAATATTAGATAGATGTGTACTCAAGGGTTGAGATATAGCATTAAATAATTTCTACCGCTTCATCAAAGACATTCATAAGTAAAAATTTTTTTTTTCTTTAAACTGTGAGAGAAGAATACAGTGACCGCTAGTCTTGTCTGGTGCCACTGCCTTGCTTCATGCTAAGGCCTCAGCAAATTTACCCACCTTTGCAACGTCAATATGGTAGAAGGGACAATTACCTTTTATTATTGTGAAAACAGTTTTGCCCTCATACCTCCCCAGCCCCCAGAAATGTCTTAAGGGCCCTCAGTGGTCCATGGACACTACACTTGAAAACTGCTGGTTTAGAACAGTGGTTCTCAGCTGGGGCTATTTTGCCCCCTAAGGGATACTTTGACAATGTCTGGGGACATTTTTAGTTTTCATCACTGCACGAGAGGGAGGGGGATGGTGTGCTTCTGACAGAGGCCAGAGATGCTGCTCGACAGCCTACAATGCACAGGACAGGCCCCCACAACAAAGAGTTACCTGGCCCAAAATGTCCATAGTGTTGAGGATAAAAAACTTTGGTTTAGAATAAATAAAAATGTAAAAAACAAAACAAAAAAAGTACTTCAAACCCAGTACCCAATATATAAAACCACTACTTACTAGCACTCTGGTACTTCTTCTCAGTGCTTTCTTTAGGATAGGTTTTTTAACATTTTATTATCTTATATATAAAATTCTTTAAAAATAAAATTTCCAAGTGGTATTATGTTCTGGGTATTTCTCCAAGTTATTTCATATTCTTTAAAGCATTTAAAAAATAGCTGTATAAGTTCTAATAAGTGGTTACATCAAAATTCACTTAGCCATTCTATTTTTCAGTTCTTAGGTTGGTTCTAATTTTCTGCCAATATAAATATTATGAAGAACATCTTTGTGCATAAGACTTTCTCCATACATGAACTGTTTCCTTATGACTGATTCCTAAAGTGGACTAACTGAACCAAATTTAGCATGTGAACCTTATTTTAAGGCCTCACACACATATTGCCAAACTACACCCTGAAGTGCTGCAACAGTTGATACCATCACCAGCAATGTGTTAAAGGCTGCCAGTTTCAGCCATGGCTGTGATCATTTCTAAAAGTCATTCTCACTTCCCCTTCTTACCATGAGTTGCTTCATCCATGTCTGGACTAGTGACAGAATCTTTACCCCCAAAATCAGAGCTGCACTCAGATCTCAGGTCTTCAATCTTATTGGGAATATCCTCAGAGGTTGCACTTATGCCTTTAAAAAAAATGGTAAAAAATAAACAGCAAGAACAAAATAACCACATAAAAAGTATATGAATTTTGGAGAAATGTATATATTCTCACATTTTTTGTGTCTCAGTTCTTTACATGTGAGTTGTTTGGTATTATATCCCTTATTGTACAATTGCTTAAATATATTTACCTTGATTTGTACAACATAATCAGAATTATCATGCGATGTCTAAATACAGTAGCAGAGGCTACCAAGAACAGATAGAGTTATAGAGGGAACACACACAGACCATTTGTCAACTACTTTGACAGGCTCTATAACGGCACACATTAACTTCTCATAGATGTCAGGTCCCACAGAAATAACTGTTTCCTGGAAATTACTCATATCTTAAATAAAATACATCTCTTTGCTATCAACTTTATAAATGGGGAGGTGGGAACACACCTTCAAATCCTTATTCCTTAAAACAAGCCAGACATACCCGACACAACACTGAGGCCTGGTGTGCTGGGGCGGGAACTGACCTCCCTGACATCCGTATCATCAGATGTGCTACCCAGTCCTGAACAGCTCTCCAGTTCTTGTAGTCGCTCCTCCTGCTTTAGATCTGGGGCCTCTAAACAGAAAAAGTGAGGTATCACATTAGTGATTCTACTAGCACATCACAGTTTCAGCTTTTGCAACCCAGAAGAAAAAAGCTACCAGGGCATGAATGAAATCAGTGTAAATAGACTTTTAAGTCTGGGCCAGTTAGCAAAGTTAGTTAGATCAAGTGTTAAAGAGGTCTAGGTTGTGATTTTCATCCTACATGTGCCAGTTCACTGTGCACAGATGAAAACTCTGCTTCCAGATCACTAATCTCATAGAGTATTCTATTGGTTAACAAGTAAACTAAACGAGAGAATACAGAACAGCTCAGCATTAAATCAACCACTTTCTAAAAAATAACTCCTATGGATGTTCAATACTGAGCTAATCCTACTGTCTCCTTATGTAAAGGTTAGCATGTCTGAATGTGGTAACATTAAAAAAACACATATCAAGATTGTTTCATTATTCTTGAGCCAAGTGATCAAAAAGAAGGTAATTCAGATATATAGTTACTTATATTTGCATTCTGGTAGTTGACATTTAGTTGAAGACAAGGATTTATATTCATAATCAGAAAAAAAGCAGAAATGCAATACATAAAAGAAAGTACAAAATACTTTATATGTGTTTATAATAATCCTGCACAAAATAATTCTCAGGATTCCAGAGCCTCAATGTCAGTGCATTTCAAAAATACATTAGGTGTCTTTGGGTCAAGTTCTCCAAACCTAAACATGCATACCAGGCATCCAACCGCTCAGAGTGGTTGTGTTAAGTTAGTGGGAGATACTGAACTCAATGTCCCACATAGAATCCTGATGCGTTACTAACGATTGCTTCCAAGATAAGTGAACAGAGTCAGAAAGCACCTGCCATCTTAGCCTATGCCATCCAACACTGCATTTTTTTCTTGATGGACAGAAAATACCCTAATTTTCCATTTGAAATTCTTAGCAATGTGATGGCCTCATACTTGTCAAATGTATATCTGACAAAATGTACATAATACAGAAATTAGGATACCTTACATTTAAAATTTCTGTGCAAATCAAAAAGCAAACAATGACAGCATACTAACCTGAGTCACTTGGCAATACCTCTACACTCCAAGCTTCGCTTGTTGTCTCTGATATGGTAGAACCAGTGCAGGGGTCAAGAAGCACTGACCCTGAACCTGGCAGGCACAGTAAACTGCCTAACATGTTCTCTGCTGCTGCACCTGTATAACCAGTGGGGAGTAAAGGGTTAACAAATGTCCTCAGGGAAAGAGCAGTGATGATGGAAAAAAGCCAAACACTAAGCTAACAAAATCTCTCTACTCACAAGAAAGAAGACAAGGAAAGAGTAATTTCAATCAATAACACCACTAAAAACATAAATTTCCCACTTTGGTCACAATAACACAAGCTCCTTTTCATCAGTTTCCTACTGTTCACCTTAGTCTCCATCGAGAAAACACAGATCATTAGGACAAGTCATTTCAACTAGCTTTCACCTTGGTTTTTTAGCAAATTCTACATGTCCCTAACATCTCTCTAATATTTATAGTCCTTTAGGGATTAAAAACACTCAAACAGAGACATTTAACCATAGAAAGTTATACTGGCCAAATATGTTTTCTTCTGCCACATGAGCCACATATTCAGAGCAATAAAATATATTTGCAGGAAAACACACATCTCCTCTGCAGCACTCATTCAACTGCAAATACAGCTTATTGCCCAAATACAGCTCAAGGCCAGGAAAAATACTATTGTACTTTGACATCTGGAACAAAATAATGCAAAACCAATTGAGAAATCTATTTACACTACTTAAAAATACAAATAGAAAGATTAAACATTATTGTACACCTGTGTTAAAAATACTCAAGTTCAGAATGCTCCACTACTTCTGATTAAACCTAATAAAAGAACAATTTTATTTCAGTAGATGAAGAACCTTTGGAAAAACTGGTAAAGGTACCTTTTAAAGATACGTCATGGTTACCAAGGGGGAAAGATGGGGGGAGGGATAAATTAGGAGTTTGGGATTGGCATATGCACACTGCCATATATGGAATAGATGGTCAACAGGGACCTACTGTACAGCAGAGGAAACTCTGCTCAGTGCTCTGTAATAACCTATATGGGGAACAAATCTGAAAAAGAATGGATATATGTATAACTGAATCGCTTTGCTATACACCTGAAACTAAGACAACACTGTACTAAATAAATATAAATCAACTATACTCCAATATAAAATAAAAATTAAATTTAAAAATTTAGAAAATAAAGATGCATCGTGAAATAATTACAAATAAAATAATGTCTGGAACCTGCCTGATTAACCTGTGATTACATAATTGGGGGAGGGGATAACAAGGTGGGAGAAGAGATGAAACAAAACTGGCCACGTATGTATGTGTAATTGTTGAAGCTGAGTGATGGGTACATGGTGTTCATTATACTGTTCTCTCTTATATTTGTTTGAAATGTTCCATGATTTAAAAAGAAAATAAAGATGGTGATTACAAGACTGTATGAATCTTTCAGAACAGACAGAACAATATCCTAGAAAGGGTAACTTTTAACATATGTAAATTGTATCTCGATAAACTTGATATAAAAAAAAAAAAGAAAAAACTGGTCATTCTTTGGAACTGAATTAAACCTTCCAGAAGTAAATTCGGTTTTTAGAGAATCTCAGTATCATATTATTCTGAAAGATTTTATGGCTATAACCTGTAAGAATTTTCATGTTAAGGCAAGGTGTTTAGTCTCAAAAGAAGAATATGCTAATCATAGACTAAGAACGCATATACTATGCCCTGCAAACAAGAATTGCCAAGAAGTTGATTCAAAAGACTGTTTTTTCTTTTTTGCAGGGGGAGGGGCACTTAAATGTAGACAGGGGAAAATAGTACCTATATTTAAATAAAGAAAAAAGAAATACACAAATGCCTTGTCACATACAATTACCTCAGTTTCCCAGTTACTGCTAACATACACACCATGTTTGTCAGAGCACTGAAGTTCTCTCCCATGAGGGGTGGGTGGATACGAATAAACAGCAATCTTCAGGGACATTAAATAGCAGTTACCTGCGATTTCTTGCAAGCGATCTTCATCAATGTTAGGGTCAAAATCACTTCCCAAGACATCTGTACTCCACGTCTCACTCACTGTTTCTGATATATCCCTATCATCTGTCAGTCCCATCATGTCACGAATTTCAAACTTCCTTAGCTTATCATCGAGATTATCCTGGGTTGTAGCTATCAAAAACAAAATTAAGCACTTAAAAAATGGTAGCACAGCTATCATTTTTTTATATCAACTTTAAAGACCTTTTTGTCTTTGAACTTCAAGTTACATATTTTAACATTAACACTCAGCACATAGTACTAAAACACTGAATTATTCCCTCACGGATGTACTCTTTCCCTCTCTGAATTGAGCTCTGCATATGTCCTCCCCCTTCCAGTAAATTAACTGGGGCCATCCATGCAATCAGTTGTCTCCCTGTCCTCTAGAGTGTGACTTTGGTCAAGAATTGGGATATATTCCCCTTTCTCTGAATTTGCACAGGCCTGGCTCCTTGCTTTGTCCAAAAGGTAAGGAGGAAGTGTGCCAGGTGTGAGGTTAGGCCTCAAGAGAGACCTTAGAAACCTCTGCTCTCTCTCATCCTTGGTTCTCTCATGAGGACAAGATGAAACCAGTCTGCTGGAGGATGAGGAACCACATGGAACAAAGCAAAGGTCATCCTAGATGAGCCAGCTCCCCAGTGACCAACGGACCCCCAGCTAAGATTAGCAGAGCTCCCTACTCAACCACTGATGATGAGAGATGCATGAATGAGCCCGGTGCAAATCAGAACCACCACCTGGCTGACCCACAGACTTGAGAGCAAAAATAAATGTTTACTGTTTTAAGGCACCACGTTTTGGGGTGGTTTGTTACGTGGCATTATTGTGGCAATAATTAACAGATAAACCCATACCAAAAAAAAACACAAAAAAACAAAAAACGCGAAGCCTTAACCACTGGACCACCGGGGAAGTCCCCACTCACTTCTTAGCCTAGTACTTCACGAGTGCAGGCTGCCAAGCACCCACAGCAGAATCACCTAGAGGGCTTGTTAAAGAGGCGATATTCGTCCTACCTTAAGCTAGTACAATTTTAGGTTTCCGTTATCTGCAGAAATTTTAATCCTAAATAATACAGTGACAAACTGATCCAGTAAAAACACAGCATTACTTTCATTCACCCCACACAAAACCCAATTGGCAATACTCTTTTCCTTTCCAAAAACAGACTGATCCAGGATTTCTAGAAATGAGACATGGGAAGTGCCTTTTTTTTCCCTCTAACTCCCCAGGTGATTTTTACACACACTAAAGTCACTGCCTCAAATCCAGTTGAGGGCATCTGCCCCCAACATTCCTGTGAAAGCCACCACTGATCTTTAAATGAACAAATCCAAAGGACTTTTTCATATTAATCTTCCTAAAGCACAAAAGGGATCCACCTACTTTTCGTCCTTACCTCACCCTACTTGACAGTTCCTGAGTAAGTACTATGGTTTCCCACCTCCCTGACTCGCTGATACTACTATTCCTTCACCTAGAATATCTCTAGTTTCAGCCAATGCAATGCCAGCCAGGCTTTGAGGTTATTATTTTCTCCCAATAAGCTTTTCCCTACACTTTCAACCACATGTACTTCTCACTCAGAACTGCCAAAGCACTTTCATGATAATTTTAATCATTTGTGTACCATTCTCTCCCTATTCTAAGTTCCTTGAGCTCTGAGTATTTATCTTAGTATCCCTTAAAAATTTAATATTACAGAATTGAAATACCAAATATTACAGAATTCAAGCAATTCATTTTAATTATTCTATGTAATTTTAGCCTGAATAATCCACTTAGCAACTAAACACATTTTTTTTTTTTTTTTTTGGCCGAGCCGCGAGGCTTGCAGGATCTTGGTTCCCCAACCAGGGACTGAATCTGGGCCACCGCAGTGAAACTGCTGAGTCCTAACCACTGGACCGCCAGGGAATTGCCAACTAAACACATTTTTAAGAACTGAAGGAACTATGAGTAAATGCAAGTTTAATGGTCATTACATAACCAACTGAACACAGCCAACTTACATGGAAACAGATTGTTTATTCTGCAACCAGGTAAATTCTTTGCTGCTTGAACAGCTGAATTCAACCTCACTTTACCTTGCTCATGCTCTAACAGCTGTAGAGCTTCAACTCCATTACTCCCAGAAGGTCCTGCTCCAAGTTCTGAAACAGATTCCCCTTCCAGGTCTAGTGAGGATACTGAATTAGAACGATTTGAAGGACCTAGAGAAACATTTATACTGTGAGTGAGCTTTTTTTGACAGTCATGAGCCACCATGTAATTTTTCATGCCTTGATAAGAGACTAAAAAGACTGATTAAAGTGCTTTTAATGCTGTTACACCCTATAAATAAACACGCCCTTTAAGCCAGAAATTCTGCTTTAAGAAACTTATCCTAAGGAACTAATCAAAAATTCACCTAAGGTCGCTTGTTGCAGTGCTTCTTACAATGTCTGAAAAGTGAAAGCAATCTACATGTGTAATCACAGAAGAATGTTTAAATAAATTATGATAAATGCCCATTTGAAGTTAAAGAAAATAGCCATTAAAAACCATGTTATTTAAGAATGCTAAATTACAAAGGGAAATGTTACTGTTATATTGTTAAACAAAAAAAGGTTACAAAACAGCGTAAGACTAATTTTGCTATAAAAAAACCAAAATGTTAACTGTTATTAATAGAATGGTAAGGTCACAGATGGTTCAATTTTTCCTTCATTTTCTAGAATGAATGTACACTACTTATGTTTTCAAAAGTGAGAAATAAAGGAAAAGTTATTACCATTTATGTTTATTTTAAAATGTTAGTCAAATTGAAACTTTTTCATTAAAAAAGCTTGTCCTAGCACATGGAGTAACATATTCTCACTTTACAATCTTGCCTTTTAATTTTCTTTTTTATTCCTATCCTACTTCCATTGTATCTTTCTGCTTCATTAAAACATTAGCAGTATACACAACACCCTGAAATACTAGTGAGTCCATTTTTTTCCATTTAGACATGCATTATATCCCTCTAAAGGAGCTCTACAAGCTTTGGTATATGTTAATACTAGTGAAATAAAACTTGGTATTATTCAAGTCTCAATGCAGACTTAGATCGTCTCCATTTTATGTGACCAAAGGTCTCGTGCAATCTCAATTTTATTCAAAGGAACAATCTTTACAGCCAACTGTTCAAGATCATTAGAGGAAAACTTCATTACTCTCCTCAGTGAGAGGCACAGGTGGCATAATTGTAATTTTTAAGGCTCCTTTAAAGAACACAAAACAAAATATTACTTGAATCACACAACTCCTTGAATGAAGTAACCCTTCACCTTCAGATATTCCTTCCAGATTATCACTGCAGAGGGAAAAGCGCAAGGTTTTATCAGGTTTACCGTGGAGTTTGTTTTCATCGACAGGGACATCTCCTTGTCCTCCATCTGAAAGCTGCATGTTTAGGACCTGAAAAATAAAATGCCATTAGTTTATCACAACTGAGAGATTACTGATAAGAAAACAAACCATGGCAAATGCATATTTAAGTTCATCTTAATATTAAATTATCATTTTTAACTGAAAACCCATTTATAGGGCTCCAATCAAGTTTTTAAGTATCCCTGGGATAAAAGTGTACCAGTTAGAAGAACTGAACCTATGTCTTTCCATCACCCTACCAGTTTCAGCAACTGAACAGGCAATTGGACATTGATGAGCAATGATTAGGATTGCAGGAGTCGGATGCTTCAGACTCAGCAGTCTGGTCCTCCCAGTTCTGCCATGGGCCAACTATGTAAACTTGGATAAGTTTTTTAAGCTCTCTGAGCCTCATCTTCTTCATCTATAAAATGGTGATAGTAACAGTATATATGCCATGGAGTTGTTGAGGATTAAATAAAAAGATGCACATTATGTGCATTTGGCACAGTAAAGTGACCTATTAATTTTGTGTGCATTTTTCTAAAAGTTAATAAACTAATTAATAGGAAAAAAACATGTAAACAAATTATTCTGTAGGCACCAGAATTAATCAGCCTAGTTAGAACCTCCACTTGATCACCATACACACAGCCACAAAGTCCATACCAGAAGCCGAAGTATGACTTCTATGCCACATCTAGCTTAGAGCGGATTGCCTTTTTACAGAGCTTTCTATCTGTTAGATGATTTCCAAATAACAATTACTTCTCACTCCCCACAAACCTCATAACTCAGCTCTGTATGTGTATCTCCAACTTAATGAAGAACTGAGTGCTTTGCTGGATGTCACAGCATGTATTAAGCACACCTGGAACTTGAACTCACAGCCACTGGGTTCCTAGGCTGCTGCTGGAATGTGAAGAACAGTGTCCTCAATTAAAAGGAAAAAACAACACAAAGCCAAAAAAAACCAAAAACAAACCCTTAAGGTGCTGTTTTGACTCCGCATTTAAGTAAGTAAATTAAAGGTTTTCTAATGGCTCTATATATTTACTCATGTGATGCTTTTAAAAGGTCATTTTAAAATAGAATCTTTTCCCTATTTGCTTGAAATTAAATGCAGACATAAAGATTTTACATTTTGTATTTTTAAGATAACTTGAACCTTCACACTCATCAGAGTGAGCAATGTGCAATGAATCTTCAGGAAAAATCCATCTAAAGGCCTCAAGAGTGGTATGAATTAACGAAAACAAAAAGGATCATACCACAGTCTAGATATTTCCCTGCACAGGAATGCTGGCGGCTGTCTTCAAGGCTGCCACTGGGGTGGGGGTCGGGGGACGGTAACAGGGGGAGTAAAATGCCACAGACTCTCTTACTGAAACACAGCAGTTCTTTTCCTCATTAAGCAGTCTCCTGGTTGCCACAAGTTTATTACATTCTAGAGTTCCTAAAAAGCTGATTCTGACAGTTTTTGCCAGCTTATTCACTTTGAATGTGTGTGGGGGGACAGGGTTGTGGATTTTGATGGTCCTCTTTCCTACAAGTCACGCCGCTTAATCAATCACCATCATCACTGTATCAACCACTATAACTGGTCCCTTCTTCCCAGGCCAGGAATAGGCTTTGTTGAATAATAAGCAGGCACTGCTGAAGGTAAGAAAATGCTTCTTTCTCAAGAGGTCACAATCTATGAGAAGAGGCTCCTATGTTTAGAGTCAAAACTTCTTTCCTCTTGCTTCTGTCCCAAGCTCTTCTGTTTACAAATATCTTAAAACTGATTCTCATATCCCCAACCCCATTTCCTTAAAATATTTTACTTAGTTTTCCTTTCAATTATCTCTTCCATTTCTTCCCAACCAGCCAAAGAACAGAAATTATTTCTAAATACTGTTTGGCTCTTTAAAGCAGGAATACCACTACTATATCATTAAAAAGAAAAGAAACATAAAATATTTCCTACAGGTCACTGTAGAAGTCTCCTCAATTTCCATAACACAACTTCCTGGCTTCCTGCCTCTTCTACTACTATTAGGAAAACTCCTTTTGGTATGGATCTGGTTACCAACTACAGTGCCACAGGTTTATTAATGTGAAGGACCTCCAGAACTGTTCATAGGGAGTTGAGCATTTGATGGGGTATCATGGCAGACCCACTGAAGATAATGAAAAATATTTGGTAAATGTATACTGATTTATAGAAGCAAGTGACCTTTACTGAGAAGAAAAGAATCTGAAGTTCTTAACAGTAATAGCGACAAGTTAAGTGTAACAATACAGTCATACCTCATTTTCTGACATCATCCCTGGAGTAAGCTGGGGACCTGTTCCTAAGGAAATGACCAACACCTCTTCTGGCTGCACTTCCTGGATGGTTTCTTGAGCTGATCCTTCATGGTCCATATGTAAGTCCATTAGAACATTGGTGCGGCTTCTGCTCCGAGTTGCTAATAAAAAAATTTCAAGTAAGATAATTTACAGAAAAAGACAAAATGAAGAAAATGGCACATTAATACAAAAATATATTTTCTATTAATGTAGAACATTTGCACATGCACAAAAAAAGAGTGGTGAGAATATGAATTAAAAAAGAAAAAACAACGCATATTTCCCAGCTACTCTACTAATGACTAATACAAATTCTCCTTCAAAACTGATCAACAGAAACAATGAACCATGTTCACCTGGCAGGGAGTGACACACAGTTTTCACCTGCAGAACAGCAAACACGTCCCAATCAATTTAAGACTTGGGAGTGACAAGAAAAGCATTACTTTATTCCTTATCTTTTCAAGGTATAATATCTTCAACTATTTCTCCTACAAAATGATTTAACTGCCACAGGTCTCCCATACTAATAACTAAACTTAAAAGCATTAGAAAATTTCATATAGAAATCTGATAGCCATAAAAAGTTATACACGTTGGCAACTGCTGACAAAACCAGAATCAGTTTTTGAAAACACAGTTTTTCCTGAAATGTATTAACCTCTTCCTAAAGATGCAGAAGAGTTCTCTTTGTTTGAATATAAGTTTCCTTTCTGCTTTATGGGAACATTCTAAATTAATGAAGGATCTAATTACTTGGGGGTGTTTTTCCCCTACTTATAAGTAAATAAGTAATACCTTTTTCTAAAGTAATCCATCCTATAGATCTTACAAGAACTTTTGTTTTTGGTGGGTTTTTGTGTTTGTTTGTCTGTTTTGTTTTTTGGCTGCACTGAGCGGCCTGTGGGATCTTAGTTCCCCAACAAGGATCGAACCCGGGCCCTCGGTAGTGAAAGCACGGAGTCCCAACCACTGGACGGCCAGGGAATTCCCTTACAAGAACTTTTGGAAACTGAAAGATTTAGATAGCTTGTGACAATTTCTCTATGAACTTTAGTCCTCTGTGATAAGTGTCAGGTTTTTGTCAGAGGACAATAAGATTCAATACATCCAGAATACTAAATAGATACTCTTTCAGGGCAAATAAAAGTGCAGACATGAAGCACAAACACTCAATTATAATAAAAGTCTTTCAACTTCAGTTTCGGTGAAAGCTGACCTACTTGAAGACAGAACTATAAACAATCATGTTCTCTCCACAATGCTGTAGATCAGTTCATCAATCACTCTTACTTTCAAAACTCAAGGCACACATCAACTTCCAAAAGTCTAAAACAGGTTCACTTACACCTTTCTTTGCTGACCCTCACTGTCTTCTCTTGAATTGTAAACTTAACTTCAACTTCATGAACAACTACGTGAATCTTAAGGAACAAACTTTATAATTTATAAAAATGCAAGTAATCAAAATTCATGTACCAATTTACATAAAGCAAAAGCAACATGCACATGGAGCAAAATTTCATAAACTAATTCTTAAATAGAAGTTACATAAGAAAAGGAACAGCCTATTACCCACCAAAAGGGGTTACTAGAGTAATATGAGCAGTAAGATTGGTGGCTAAGGAACCCCAGGCAGTTATGGCTGCGAACTGTTGTCCTGGGTTGCGAAAGCATTAAACAGAAAGAAAATCAACCCTCTGAATAATGGACACATTTTTAAAAATATGAAATAAGTTCAATGACCAGGTCACATGACTATACAAAATAATACTGGGCAAACATCTGAAATTTACTTTCCATTATACTCTTATTTAATGAATGACACTCTGGATGAAAAGAAACAAAAGAACACGAGTGAATCATGGAAAAAAAAAATCTCTGGTTTTTCCAAAAGTCATTTATTTCTTCATGTTAAAAAAGTGCTAATAGCCTATAATATTAAAAATCATTGAATGTCAAGTTTCTTTTTTTTTTTCTACTTTTAATTCTGAAAATTGACGTTTTGAGATGATGAAAGCCAAAGACTTGAAGAATATGATGCCACATTCCTGTTGATAATATTATTCCATATTATGTTAAAAGTAAGGTAGATTAATTTTAAGAAACTGACAATTCTTAACAAATCAGCTCCTGGGAGTTTAAAAATGAAATCCCATTCTTCAGGATGTATAAAATATAATAACTATTCATGCCCACTAACTGCTGCTGAGCTCCTCATGACCGTTAAAAAGTTGGCACTAAAATACTCTGCTCCCTTGGTCTAAACACTCTCTCTGTGTCTTGTTTACTTTGTCTAACTTCCATTCATCCTCCAAGAGAAAGCGCAGCCTTCACCTGCTCCCGGATCTTCTCCTGACAGCATCACCACACCGCTGAGTTAGGTGTCCCCATAACCCTCTATGCTTATCTCCATCAGACACTCAGTACACTGAAGGGTACTGGTCTCTTCTCATTCTCCCCAACTGGACTATCAGCAACTAACCTAAGTGTAAGGGCATGACTTAAGGGTCTTTGTATCACCAGTGTTGAACACAGTGCCCCGCCTGCAGGACAGTGATCAGACCACTTTTTGTGTCGATTTTCTGCATGAATTAAATGTGAAAGAACATTTAGAAAATGCTTACCCTGTGCCTGGTACATAGTATACATATGCTTAATTTGTTTGTGGATTTATATAGATATTATTACAGATTATATAGATTTATTATGGATAAATGTTTACTAAGGAAATAAGGCTTAATTAAACCTATTTCTTAAAATTGACAAAACAGAAGTTTTGCCTTATTTTATAAAATAACAAAGATCTTAACTCAGTCAATAAAAGACTGGCTATTAATAATAATGAAAAGGGGCTTCCCTGGTGGCGCAGTGGTTGAGAATCTGCCTGCCAATGCAGGGGACATGGGTTCGAGCCCTGGTCTGGGAAGATCCCACATGCCGTAGAGCCACTGGGCCCGTGAGCCACAATTACTGAGCCTGCGCGTCTGGAGCCTGTGCTCCGCAACAAGAGAGGCCGCGAGAGTGAGAGGCCTGCGCACCGCGATGAAGGGTGACCCCCACTTGCCGCAACTGGAGAAAGCCCTCGCACAGAAACGAAGACCCAACACAGCCATAAATAAATAAATAAATATATAAATATATAAATAATAATAATGAAAAAATAATAACTATATATTTTCAACTTTACTGATAGAAATTTCTAAAATAATTTTATTATATTATTTAGAACTCTGTGGAAAGAACAGGGCTACATAATTCAAATGATGACTTACAGTAAACAAAGTATATTGTAAGTGGCATGATTCCAACTAATTATGACAAGTATGTCTAGATAAAGCTAAAGCCTGGGCTTCCCTGGTGGCGCAGTGGTTAAGAATCACCTGCCAATGCAGGGGACACGGGTTCGATCCCTGGTCCAGGAAGATCCCACATGCCGTGGAGTAACTAAGCTCATGCGCCACAACTACTGAGCCTGCGCTCTAGAGCCCGCGAGCCACAACTATTGAGCCTGCATACCACAACTACTGAAGCCCACGCACCTAGAGCCCGTGCTCCACAACAAGAGAAGCCACCGCATTGAAGAGTAGCCCCCACTCGCCGCAACTAGAGAAAGCCCTCACGCAGCAACAAAGACCCAAGGCAGCCAAAAAAAAATTGAATTACCACCAGTAAAAATGAAGAGAAGAACTTCTCCAAATTATTTAAAACTATATTCCCAAATGCTAAGCAATAACAAAGGCTAAGAAAGAAATATTAAATTTAAAGGAAAGCCTCAATATGAGAAATTCTCTTTACCTATAGGCAATCGATTCTTTTTATTTGCTGGAGTGGTTGCTGGAGACAGCTGAGGAGTACTGTAGGGAGTCATTTCCAAACTGCTGCTTTTTCCTGGCTTTGCCTGGGGTAGGTTTGCCAATAAATTGTCAAGAGCCATTCTATCTTCTCTCAGTTGATCTCCAGACATCACACTCTTCATAAAATTCACCTGGCAAAAGTAAAAGGACATGTAGCTTATGAAATCAATTTTTCAAACACAATATATATTTCTCACACAATGTACTCATCTATGACTCTGCCCATGTTCAGATAAATGACTTTTGAGAAAGTCCTATTAAAGAATGAAGCCATTACCACAGTAATAAGCTGACTGTAGGTTATATAAACTACAGTTCTGCTCAACCCTTCCAGAAGATTAACGGAGGACATTGGCGGGGTCTCCACTGCACGGCCTCCAATCACCACATCAAGGAAAGCAGCAACACAGCTCTGTTCAAACAGGAGAAAAAAATCACAGTGAAATACTTCCCCTTTAAAGTAAGGGAACAGGGACTTCCCTGGTGGCGCAGTGGTTAAGAATCCACCTGCCCTGGTGGCACAGTGGTTAAGAATCCACCTGCCAATGCAGGGGACATGGGTTCGAGCCCTGGTCCGAGAAGATCCCACATGCCGTGGAGCAACTAAGCCCGTGCACCACAACTACTGAGCCTCCGCTCTAGAGTCCGCAAGCCACAACTACTGAGCCCACGCGCCACAACTACTGAAGCCCATGTGCCTAGAGCCCATGCTCCGCAACAAGAGAAGCCACCACAATGAGAAGCCCGCGCACCGCAATGAAGAGTAGCCCCCGCTCGCCGCAACTAGAGAAAGCCTGCGTGCAGCAACCAAGACCCAATGCAGCCAAAAATAAATAAATAAATAAATAAATAAATTTATTAAAAATAAATAAAGGGAACAAAATTTCTGATTGAGGTGGACAAGCATGTAGAAAGTTTTTCTTCTTGAAAATTATATTAAACCTAACATTTAAAAAAATTAAACTCTCTATGAACTGATATAAAATAATCTCCAAGATATTCTGGTATATGAAACAAACATGAGGCAGACAGTGCACACAGTCCTACCATTCGCAATTAGGAAAATATATTAGGAATTTGCTTGTATACATACAGACATCTTGAAGGACACACAAAAGATTGATAACATGAAGAACACTTAGGGAGGAAATGAAGGTTAGAGATCAGAGGTGGAAGGGAAACTTCACTATCTAACCTTTGAATTTTACATTGAATGTACAGCCTACTCAAAGTATGATAAATTAAATTTTTTTTATTTTTTAAAATATTTATTTATTTATTTATTTGGCTGTGCTGGGTCTTTAGTTGCAGCACACGGAATCTTCACTGTGGCGTGTGGGATCTTTTAGCTGCAGCACGTGACATCTTTAGTTGTGGCATGCAGCATCTAGTTCCCCCACCAGGGATCGAACCCACGCCCTCTGCATTGGGAGCGTGGAGTCTTAACCACCGACCACCAGGGAAGTCCCTTAAATTTTTATTTAGTTATACCAACTGAACAATGCTATGTTAACTTATGAAATACACTTAAAATTATACATTTATTGCTGATTCATATATTCACAGACTTGATTTAGTGACAATTTTTTTAAATCAAACGTTTTTGGTTTTTTTTTAATTTTATTTATTTTTTGGCTACGTTGGGTCTTTGTTGCTGCACGCAGGCTTTCTCTAGTTGTGGTGAGCGGGGGCTACTCTTCATTGCAGTGCACGGGCTTCTCATTGCGGTGGCTTCCCCTGTTGTGGAGCATAGGCTCCAGGCGCGCGGGCTTCAGTAGTTGTGGCACATGGGCTCTAGAGCGCAGGCTCAGTAGTTGTGGTGCATGGGCTTAGTTGCTCCGCAGCATGTGGGATCTTCTCGGACCAGGGCTCGAACCCATGTCCCCTGTATTGGCAGGTGGATTCTTAACCACTGCACCACCAGGGAAGGCCCTAAATCAAACTTTTAAAAATAATCTTAATAGCTCTTTGGCTCTCATTACAATGGCATCTCCTCAACATTTCTATAAGTGAGAATTAGTAATCTTTTTTTTTTAATTGAAGTATAATTGGTGTTTATATATATATTTTTTGAGAATTAGTAATCTTTGATGACACCTTCCTTTATTTTCTTAATTAATTTTTATTGGAGTATAGTTGCTTTACAATGCTTTGTTAGCTTCTGCTGTACAGCAAAGTGAATCTGCTATACAGATGACATCTTCCTTTAAATGCTGCTGATCCAACACTGTATCCTCTATAGCCAAACCAAGGGTAATTGAAAAGAGTATTTAATTTACACATCACCTAGGGACAAGATTTAATAAGGAGAATAGTTAGGTTCACTAATACTTTAGCAGAACTTTCTATCAACAGTACTTCACACGACATAGTATTCACTCTTACTTTGTCAAATTTTCCAAGGCTGCTCTTTGTCCGGGGATCTCCCTCTTCGGAGCCAGTCATTGCTAACTGCTGCAAAAGGCGGCCAACCTGCAACCCAGAGCAGAGGTGGGAAGACATAGGCTGTAGACACTTACACAGTCCTCACTGTGAAAGCACTTCCATTCCATTCTATAAATCTATTTCATAGGAATATTAACACACTAAAGGGATAACTAATAAGAACCTGCTGTATAAACAAAATAAATAAAATAAAATTCAAAAAAAAAAAAAAAGAATATTCACACCACCTGACCAGGCATACAAAATAGGATACCAAATAAAATGTGCATCTTGTCTATGTCAGCTTTTACTATATTTTATTACATTTAGATTGAGTTATAAAGAATAAGTAGGAAATTTTGCTTTGTCTTTAATGCACATTACTACAACATTAGGAAATGAAGGTACACACCTTTGTTTCTGCTGCTGTACTTTTCATGTGTTTAGAAATTTAATTAATTTGTAAAAGCTGACTCAAACTATCTCAAGTTATTATTAAGTACTTTTCCCTATAGTTCATAAAGTACTCAAGGTAAATTTTTTTTCTATACTTAAAAGCAAAGAATTCCTTCAGAACATAAGCTGTTTTGAAAGTAAATATTAATTCACAGAGCCAGTTCTTTACTGCCAAAAGTGAACTGTTACTCCACTCTCTCTAAAGACACTTTGCTGAAACTTATTATCATACAGCATCATCTTCATACCTAGGACAATCCCGCCTTTTACTCATTTTGAAAAGATGTGATTCAACCTCCAATGGAATGACAAAAATAAAACTATAACAACATTATCATAAGAATAAATTTAGTGTTTCAGAGATGATAAAAAATTTTTATTTCAGGGATGCCTATATAGTTAATTTCTAAACACCCCAATATGATAGAACTGATCATGAAAAAAAAGCTTATCATTAAAAAAAAAATCATCCAAAGACAAGACATATTCTATTCCAAATAAACTCTGTCTCTTCCTCACAGTATTTCTGGGGATAAGATATAATTAAAAGAATCCCTTAAGAAATAATAACACGATTTCAGTAGTTCAGATGATTAGGGAAAAAAGCACTAACATAGATCCAAAAATCCTCTTTCTGAAACTTTTAGGTCCAGAGGAGTTTCAGATTTCAAAATTTGGAGATTTTAGAAAGGTTGGTTACTGCATACATGTAACATGTCCAGTATTTAGGCTGGCTTCCTATAATCAGATACATTGACATTCCTGCAGCAAAACATGAATACTCATGAACATGAAATGGAATAACTAACAATTATAAATAGCCTCATGTTAGTTCAGGTTAGGTTTTGTTACCAAATGAAGTATAAAAGACACTCAATTTTCAGTCATTCTGGATTTTGAAATCATGGGAAAGGGGTAAGGGCTTGTTCTAGAAAATTAAATTCAACTATACATTCAAGTGTATGAGGACTCCATTTAAAAACCAACACAATGTAAGAAGCAAATATTTAGGACAGTTTGGGGAAAAGGAATGGTAAGAATATATGAATAATGTCATCATATTTTCTGTTCGCACTCCCACTGCCCCATCAACTGACTCTAAGCTGAATGCCTAGCAAAAGCATACCTGCATCAGATTAAATCTTGCCACCTCGTTAATAGGAGCATCAGAAATTATTCCATACTGCTCTGGATTGACAACCGCAGGACAAATGAAGCAGGCCAACAGGAGGTCAGTACACATTGCTCTGACCTCCCCAACTTCCAGTCTATCTACACAGGAGAGAGTTTTGTACATCTGTGACACAATCCATCTCAAACTATGTGGAAAGCAGTATGTGTTCTGTTTGAGATAACCAATAAATTTGTTCACCAAAGCCACTAGTTTGGCCTCGTTGGAATCCACCATCTCTTGAACCTTCTGCCTGAATCTATCTGAGCCTTTCTCTCCAAAGAGTTTTTCCTGTTGAGATGGGGAGAACCTCTCAATTAGCTTGTTTGGATCTGTTTCCAGGTGATCCTCATCTTCAACAAGCAGCTGCATGATTGGCTCATGTAAAGTTGCTGTGAGGAAAAGTTTGGCAGAAAACAGTCCTTCAGAAAAAAGTTTAAATAAGATGCTGAAGGCACAAGTTCCTCTCCTCAAAAGTCGCCTGGGGTTGTCACTTTCTTTAAGTTCAAATTCAATCAAGTATCTCAACACCTGAAGGAGGTAGCTTTCATCTTCTTGCATAATGCAGTTGCCATAGAGAGAGGTAAAAACTGTGTAAATAACACTTTGTGTGTTCTCCTGATTAAGTTTCTCTCCAGCAACCAAAGAGGAGGCAATAAGGCGAGGATTTTCCCTTAATCGACTTAAGAATTCTCCATAAGCAGTCTCCTGAAATCCCAACTGCTTATACCCATCAACAAACTGTGTATCTTCCAAAATCTTGGCATGTTGGCAACATTCAGCAGGGGAAGCTTCAGCACTAAAAAACAAGCAAACAAGCAAAATAATAAAATTAACAACAATAATAATATACCATACTAAAACATGGAAATGTGAGTTGATGATGGTCATGGCAATGAGATCACTCAGAATTGCTAAAATCTTTTAGACCACCAGCATCTAAATGTGTAAAGAAAGTCAAAACCAAAAAGTAGGACAAATTCTTCATATTAAGTCAGGTTCAATGAAGAGTACTGAGAAATAACCATTATTCTGACTTCTATCATTGAAGATCAGTCCTGCCTCTTTTTGAACTTCATATACATGGACTCATACAGTATGTACTCTTCTATGTCTGGCTTCTTTTCTCGACAGTATACCACAGCACCACTATTTCTAGACTTAAAAACTGCTTCTTGGAACAACAGAACAATAAGGTATTAACACAGTGAAAAATGAGGTTTCTAAAACTGAAAAGTAGATATACAATAGCAAAACATGAAAATGTATATATTAAATAATATTAGGAGAAAAGCAGAACACAAGATAATTTACTCTCTACAATAATAAAATGTTATATAGTGCCAAGATACAAAATTAACTGGTATGGTATAAAATATTAATGCTTAAGTTATAATTCTCTACAACTGTGCTTAGGTTAATAGGTTAATTAAGCAAAATAAGCAAAGACTCACCATTGAGATGCTGATTTAAAATATCTTAAACCATGCACTTTGTTGGAAATAGATTTGTTTATTTGCAGTTAGCAGTTATTAACTGCTATAAGCAGAATTATAGTGGTTCATAACATTTAAGACCTCAAAACCTTCTCTTTACCTGGTTATAATAAGCCGATCCAAATTAATTCTCTGTTGCTTAGCGATCCATGCTGTACGATACAACTTTTCAGCTGTCTTAAGTACATCTGCATTGAGCCTCTGAATGAGCTGTTTCTCAGAGTTTACATATAAGCGTTCCTGCTTGAGGTGATGGGCCAAAGTATGAATATCTAGCTTCACCATCTTCAAATGTGGAGAAGGTACAAAGGCTGATCACTAGAGTAAAAAGAAAAAATTTTTATGTCACTTAAATTGTTTTCCAAAAATCAAAGGGAGTAGGAGAACACATTAAATATTAGGCTACATTTAGTATCATGGTTAGCTCTAGTTTTAAAATAATCTATCTATATATATATTTTACAACAGAAGCATTACAGGTTCAGTACAGAAAAACTGATAAATACAGATAAGCAAAAAAAAAAAAAAAGAAGAAGAAAAAGAGAAAAGCTCTTAATAAGGCCAGTGCTCAGAGGCAGCCACTGTAAATACCTTGCATGTATCCTTCAAGTCCGGTGTCTACAAAAACAGAAACATAGATCAATGGAACAAGATAGAAAGCCCGAAGATAAACCCACGTACCTATGGTCAACTAATCTATGACAAAGGAGGCAAAGATATATAATGGAGAAAAGACAGTCTCTTCAATAAGTGGTGCTGGGAAAACTGGACAGCTACGTGTAAAAGAATGAAATTATAACACTCCCTAACACCATACACAAAAATAAACTCAAAATGGATTAGAGACCTAAATGTAAGACCAGACATTATAAAACTCTTAGAGGAAAACATAGGAAGAACACTCTTTGACATAAATCACAGCAAGACCTTTTTTGATCCACCTGCTAGAGTAATGGAAATAAAAACAAAAATAAACAAATGGGACTTAATGAAACTTCAAAGCTTTTGCACAGCAAAGGAAACCATAAACAAGACGGAAAAGACAACCCTCAGAATGGGAGAAAATATTTGCAAACGAATCAACGGACAAAGGATTAATCTCCAAAATATATAAAGAGCTCATGCAGCTCAATATTAAAGAAACAAACAACCCAATCAAAAAATGGGCAGAAGACCTAAATAGACATTTCTCCAAAGAAGACATACAGATAGCCAAGAAGCACATGAAAAGCTGCTCAACATCACTAATTATTAGAGAAATGCAAATCAAAACTACAATGAGGTATCACCTCACACCAGTTAGAATGGGCATCATCAGAAAATCTACAAACAACAAATGCTGGAGTGGGTGTGGAGAAAAGGGAACCCTCTTGCACTGTTGGTGGGAATGTAAATTGATACAGCCACTGTGGAGAACAGTATGGAGGTTCCTTAAAAAACTACAAATAGAATTACCATGTGACCCAGCAATCCCACTACTGGGCATATACCCAGAGAAAACCATAATTCAAAAAGACACATGCACCACAATGTTCACTGCAGCACTATTTACAATAGCCAGGTCATGGAAGCAACCTAAATGCCCATCGACAGACGAATGGATAAAGAAGATGTGGTACATATATACAATGGAATATTACTCAGCCATAAAAAGGAACAAAATTGAGTCATTTGTTGAGACGTGGACGGATCTAAAGACTGTCATACAGAGTGAAGTAAGTCAGAAAGAGAAAAACAAATATCGTTTATTAACGCATGTATGTGGAACCTAGAAAAATGGTACAGATGAACCAGTTTGCAGGGCAGTAGTTGAGACACAGATGTAGACAACAAATGTGTGGACACCAAGGGGGGAAAACCATGGTGGGGTGGGGATGGTGGTGTGCTGAATTGGGCGATTGGGATTGACATGTATACACTGATGTGTATGAAATTGATGACTAATAAGAACCTGCAGTATAAAAAAAAAATCAAACAAACAAAAAAACAACTAATACTAAACTTGCTTTGGGTTATTTGTATGGAAATATGTTAATATAAATGTTTCAGACATTACATGAAATTTCTAAAAATCTTATATGTTCTGGTATAATGTTATAAGTCATAATTCTAGTTATTACTTTAAAATGTATATCTCAGAAATAACTAAATTTCCTTGTCAATTACAAAAAAAAAAAAAAAAAAAGTCCCGTGTCTATTTATCAACACTGGACTTTCCTTGCCTGCTCTCTTTCACACTGCAATCAATCAACATAGCCTGTTGACTCTTTCTTCAAAACACATCTCACCACCTCCATCATCATCTCTCACCCAAAGGTCTCTAACCACTACTTCCTAACTGAACTCCTGCTTCATTTCTTGTACTACTGGAGTCTCTACATAGCATAGAACATCCTTTAAATTTAAGTCAGACCACTTTATTCCCCCACTAGAAGCTGTCCAAAGGCTTATTTTACACTTAGAATGAAATCTGAAAGTCCCACATGATTTAACCCTGCTATTCCTCCAACCTCATCTCCTGCCATTCTAACTCCTGCTCACACAGCTCCAGAAACGCTGGCCTCCTCTTGAACAGATCAAGCATGCCCCTTCCTCAAAGCCTCTGCATTTGCTGAACCCTCTCTCCGGAAGGCTATTCCTCCAGATGCCTATGCAAGGCTGGTGCCTTTACTTCATTCAGGTCTCTGCTCAAATGTCTATTCAGAAAGGCTTTCTGAGACAAATCATTCTAAAACAGAAAACATCACTTCCTATTCCCTCTTCTGGCCTTTTTTTTTTTTTTTTTAAAGCACTTGCCCCAACCCAGCATGCGTTGTTGTTACATGCATGTTCATCATGCTTAGAGTATGGCTCCCCCACTGAAAGGCAAGGGCTGCCAAGGCCAAGATTTGTCTGTTTTGTCGACTTACTGCTTTAATTTCAGGGCTGAGGAGAGGGCTTGGTTCAGAGCAGGAGTTGAATAAGTATTTGCCAAAGGAATGAATGAAATCACACAATTCTTTATCTAGTAGCTAAACAAACTGATAAAAATAGCACACATATTTTAAAGCATTATTATTTAAGCTATACCCTTGAAGCTAGAATGCCTGCCAGACCCACGAACATTTTATCTCAGCAACAGAAGCTCTTGTGGGCCAAATAGCAGAATACAACATTGTGCCGAGGCAGCAGTCATTAAGTTAGAAAAATACTTCTCATTAAGAATTAAACATTAGGGGGCTTCCCTGGTGGCGCAGTGGTTGGGAGTCTGCCTGCCGATGCAGGGGACACAGGTTCGAGCCCTGACCTGGGAGGATCCCACATGCCGCGGAGCGACAAAGCCCGTGTGCCACAATTACTGAGCCTGCGTGTCTGAAGCCTGTGCTCCGCAACAAGAGAGGCCGCGATAATGAGAGGCCCGAGCACCGCGATGAGAAGTGGCCCCCACTTGCCGCGGCTGGGGGGGGGGCCCTCGCACGGAGACGAAGACCCAACACAGCCATAAATAATAAATAAATAAATTTAAAAAAAAAAAAAAAAAAAAAAAGAATTAAACATTAGGGGTGGGGAAGGAAAGGACTGGGAGTTTGGGATTAGCAGATGCAAACTATTACGTATAGGATGGATAAACAAGGTCCTACTGTATAGCACAGGGAACTATATTCAATATCCTGTGATAAACCATAATGGAAAAGAATATGAAAAAGGATACATGTATGTATAACTGAGTCACTTTGCTGTACAGCAGAAATTAAACACAACATTGTAAATCAACTATACTTCAATAAAAATTTTTTAAAAAGAATTAAACATGATTATATACTTAAAAGCTGCTATGAGAGTAAAGCTTTAAATGTTCTCACCATAGTAACAAGAAAATGGTAATTACATGAGGTGAAGGATGTGTTAACTAACCTTACTGTGGTAAACATTTTGCAATGTATATGTACCAAATCATCATTATATGACAAACTTACACAATGTTATATGTCAATTATAGTTCAATAAAGCTAGAAAAAAGAAAGTTGTCCCAGCCAATCAGATTCATAATGGATTTATTTGGAATTGATAAAATACAATTTGTAGTGAATTCAGATTCTGAAAGAGGTGACAACCTAGCTCACAGAACTCTCAATATGTTTACAGATCCAATGAAAATATGTTCATATATATGAAATAAATATTTTTGGTGCTAAGACTAAAAAAAAGAGTTAAACATTATGGTAGCAGATGGAAATATATTTAAAGCCACCTTATTTAAAGAAATAGATTCAACAATTTTTAATTAAGTTTGATTTCAGAAATTAAAATTTTTTCTTTTATTTTAATGAACTACTGATGACTAGAAAAGTCTCAGATATTATCATCTAACTTGAATTTAACTGCTTTAAAAACTTTCTTGTACCTTATCAATTCCCTAGCAAACTATACAAAGCTATTATTCCAAGTCTCCTGTATTAAAACCCTCAGAGTGCTTTCCTCTCAAAAGGTTTAAATATGTCTACTTCACCAAGATGATTCACTATTAACTCACAAAAGCATCTGGGTACATTCAAAAAAATTGGTGCCATACATACATATATAATCTTATTAACTCAGCCTAAAGAAAACACGTATGACTTTGCAGACTTCCATGAGGGAATTCTAACACCCTCTAGGGGGCTCTAAATCCACAGACTAAGAACAGAATCACTGAACAAATGGCTGTAACTATGAGAAACATTACAGTTAATGAAAATAGTACTGAAATGGGCTCTTAAAGATCTGTATGCTTTGGGGACTTCCCTGGTGGTCCAGGGCAGGGGGTGCAGGTTCGATCCCTGGTCAGGGAGCTAAGATCCCACATGCCTCACAGCCAAAACCCCAAAACATAAAACAGAAGTAATACTGTAACAAATTCAATAAAGACTTTAAAAATGGTCCACATCAAAAAATCTTTAAAAAAAAGATCTGTATGCTTCATTAATTAGTTCTGTTACCTTGGGTATATAATGCATATTCTCTGAACCTCAGGGGTTTTTTCATCCATAAAATGTGGACACAGTATCTACATTTATTTTGTGCCTGGCATGAGAAACATATTAGGTACTAGGGATACAAAAAAAGGATAAAATCTAGTATGTGCCCTCAAGGACTTCCTAATCCAATAGAACAAGGCAGACACGCAAGCAGATGGCTGCCCCAAAATGTTATGGGTATAATACTATGGCTGAATGAAGGCTGTACAATGTAGAGTACAGACAAAAGAGAAGGAATGACTGAGGAGTTAGGTACCTGTGCCTAGTCTTAAAAGACAAGTATGGGGGGTGGGGGATAAGTATTTGCCAGACATAAAGAGGATAATGGGTAGGGGTAGACTTCCAGATACAGGCAGCCAATCAAGCAAAGGCACAGAAGTGTGTGACACAGTATATTCAGAGAACTACACATGGCTTGCTACAGTCTGGGGGCACGTGTTGTGTGTGTTAAGAGTGAGGCTGGGGGTAGGGGAGGAAATGTATAATGAGATAAGGCCACAGAGACCGAAGGTACACAGAAGCCAGTGTTAAGAAACTGGGACTGGACTTTGCTAATGGCACAGCAGTTAAGAATCCACCTGCCAATGCAGGGGTCACGGGTTCGATCCCTGGTCCGGGAAGATCCCACGTGCCGTGGAGCAACTAAGCCCGTGCTCCACAACTACTGAGCCTGCGCTCTAGAGCCCATGCTCTGCAACAAGCCACCGCAATGAGAAACCTGCGCACAACAAAGAGTAGCCCCCGCTCGCTGCAACTAGAGAAAGCCCACGCGCAGCAACGAAGACACAACACAGCCAAAAATAAATAAATTAATTAATTTAAAAAAAATAAATGAAACTGGGACTTTGCACTGTAGGAGATGGGAAAAGAGTTTAAACGGATTAACATAAATTTACATTTGAGAACATAAACTTTGGCAGGAAGGAAAAAGATGAGGTGGTTTGGATGGAACTAGATTTAGAAAGACTAAGAAATTGTTGATAGGCAAGACCACTGGCATTTTTCACAGAACTAGAACAAAAAATTCACAATTTGTATGGAAACACAAAAGACCCTGAATAGCCAAAGCAATCTTGAGAAAGAAAAATGGAGCAGGAGGAAACAGGCTCTCTGACTTCAGACTATACTACAAAGCTACAGTAATCAAGACAGTATGGTACTGGCACAAAAACAGAAATATAGATCAATGGAACAGGATAGAAAGCCCAGAGATAAACCCACGCACATATGGTCACCTTACCTTTGATAAAGGAGGCAAGAATATACAATGGAGAAAAGATAAGTGGTGCTGGGAAAACTGAACAGCTACATGTAAAAGAATGAAATTAGAACAGTCCCTAACACCATACACAAAAATAAACTCAAAATGGATTAAAGACCTACATGTAAGGCCAGACACTATCAAACTCTTAGAGGAAAACATAGGAAGAACACTCTATGACATAAATCACAGCAAGATCCTTTTTGACCCACCTCCTAGAGAAATGGAAATAAAAACAAAAATAAACAAATGGGACCTAATGAAACTTCAAAGCTCTTGCACAGCAAAGGAAACCATAAACAAGACGAAAAGACAACCCTCAGAATGGGAGAAAATATTTGCAAATGAAGCAACTGACAAAGGATTAATCTCCAAAATTTACAAGCAGCTCATGCAGCTCAATATCAAAAAAACAAACAACCCAATCCAAAAATGGGCAGAAGACCTAAACAGACATTTCTCCAAAGAAGATATACAGATTGCCAACAAACACACGAAAAAATGCTCAACATCATTAATCATTAGAGAAATGCAAATCAAAACTACAATGAGATATCATCTCACACCAGTCAGAATGGCCATCCTCAAAAAATCTACAAACAATAAATGCTGGAGAGGGTGTGGAGAAAAGGGAACCCTCTTGCACTGTTGGTGGGAATGTAAACCGATACAGCCACTATGGAGAACAGTATGGAGGTTCCTTAAGAAACTGAAAGTAGAACTACCATATGACCCAGCAATCCCACTACTGGGCATATACCCTGAGAAAACCATAATTCAAAAAGAATCATGCAAAAAAAAAAAAAGAGTCATGCACCACAATGTTCATTGCAGCTCTATTTACAATAGCCAGGACATGGAAGTAACCTAAGTGTCCATCGACAGATGAATGGATAAAGAAGATGTGGCACATATATACAATGGAATATTTACTCAGCTATAAAAAGAAACGAAATTGAGTTATTTGTAGTGAGGTGGATGGACCTAGAATCTGTCATACAGAGTGAAGTAAGTCAGAAAGAGAAAAACAAATACTGTATGCTAACATATATATATGGAATCTTAAAAAAATATATATATATGGTCATGAAGAACCTAGGGGCAAGATGGGAATAAAGACACAGATCTACTAGAGAATGGACTTGAAGACACAGGGAGGGGGAAGGGTAAGCTGGGACAAAGTGAGAGAGTGGCATGGACATATATACACTACCAAATGTAAAATAGATAGCTAGTGGGAAGCAGCCGCATAGCACAGGGAGATCAGCTTGGTGCTTTGTGACCACCTAGAGGGGTGGGATAGGGAGGGTGGGAGGGAGGGAGACGCAAGAGGGAAGAGATATGGGAATATATGTATATGTATAACTGATTCACTTTGTTATAAAGCAGAAACTAACACACCATTGTAAAGCAATTATACTCCAATAAAGATGTTAAAAACAAACAAAAAAAGAAATGTTGCAGTGGCAATGGAAAGAACAGGACAAATTTGAGAGATACTGGAGATAGAAAATACAAGATTTGCTTACACCTACACATGGGGAAGGCGAGGTAGAAGTTTCCAACTCTGGTGACAAGGGTTGGTGGTGGTGTTATTCACCACAATTTCGTATCGTATGAGAAAACACTTTATAAACTGAAAATTGTGCCTGGTATGGTTCTAAGAACTTTACACACTTAATCTTCATAACATCCCTCTGAGACAGGTACTTTGCCACAAAAGAAACTGAGGCTCAGGGGTATTATGTAACTTACATAAGGCCACAGGGGTGAGAGGTGATAGAGCCAGTACACTGTTATTATAGTCCTGATCTCTACAAGAATGACTCAGAAATCGTGTGGTTACACAGGTGAATTATTTTTAAGAGATGCACACTAAAGTACGTAGAAGTAAATTGTTAGGATGTCTGGAACTCACTTGTACATGGCTCAAAAAAACTAAAAGATTTTTTAAAGGCAGCAAAATGTAAACCACTGTTGAATCTGGTTGGTGGGTATATGGTGATCACTGTACTACCCTTCAACAGTTTCTGTATGTTAGAATTTTTTAATTATAAAATGATAGAGGAAAATACTTTAGAAATTCTCAAACCGTATCCTTCTTGCTGCCTTAATACAATTTAATTCAACAAATACATTATTGACTTTTGCTGGAACGTAGCCAGGTCCCTTAATCTCAAGGAGTTCACAGTCTAATTACTGTTCAAAATAGGATGCATAAAATGTTTCCAATGACATAGCAAAATATGAACCAATTTATGCAATTCAGAAATTAAAACCCTCAAATATAGCTTCACTTAAAAAAATTAACACATGAAAGTAATGCTCCACCTGATCTACGTAAGAACTCACCTTCTAAACCCTTCAGTGGTCCCAAATGTCTTCAAAGACATTCTCGTAAGGATATTTTACGTAAGGGGACTTCCCTGGTGGTCCAGTGGGTAAGACTCTGCACTCTCAATGCAGGGAGCCTGGGTTTGATCCCTGGTGGGGGAACTAGATCCTGCATGCATGCCACAACTAAGAAGTCCACATGCCGCAATGAAGATCCCATGTGCTACAACTGAGGCCCGGCACAGCCAAAATAAATAAATAAATAAATAATTTTTTTAAAAAAAGATATTTTAAATAAACCCAGAACACTAGATAACTTGCTAAATTTTCTTTCTTTAATCAAGTTCATCAGACTATATGACCTACTACCCACCCCTGTTGCCATCATATACTATAGTCTCTCTCCTTCCTTCAACACCCCCAAACTCCAATGATCATTTGACCCTACCAAGACTTTCAAGCCATTAATCCTACCACCTTTTTCGCTAACCTTCACTCTCCTCCTGTCTCTGCTTCCCTCCTTACCCAGCTAGCATAAACCCCATGGTCAGTCATTATGATCACTGGCTGAATGTACTCTCAATTTGCCCCCCTCACTCGACTAAACCTCAGTCCCAGTTAAATCCAATGCGGGACTTCCCTGGCGATCCAGTGGTTAAGACTTCGCCTTCCAATGCAGGGGGTGTGGGTTTGATCCCTGGTCGGGGAGCTTAAATCCCACAGGCCTCAGGGCCAAAGAACCAAAACAAAACAGAAGCAATATTGTAACAAATTCAATAAAGACTTAAAAAAAAAAATGGTCCACATCCAAAAATCTTAAAGAAAAAAAAAACGTTCTGCCTACTCCTAATTTATACCTGTGTATGAGAAAACCAACACACACAATCGTGCTAAATATCACTTTAAACTCACGATCACAAACCCTATACGAGCCCTTACTGATGCATGATACGCACACTATTACTTCCCCAGTCCATCCATCACTCCCCCCCTCTCCCAGGCAACTAATTCATACCACCATCTCTCCTCAAATCTCCAGCCTCTTACCCTCTCCTTATTCTCAGCTCCTTGCTTCCTACTTCACTGAGGAAACTGAAGCATCAGAAGAGATGTTCCTCAGGCTCCCTGCTTCAGTTTTTGCTCTCAGCCTACTCTCAACACAGCAGCCAGAGTGAGCCTGTGAAATCCGAAGTCAAATCACATCACTCCTGTGCTCAAAATCCTCCAAAAGCTTCTTTTCTTGGCTTTCCATGGTCTGCCTCCATCCCCCCTACCTCTCTGACCTCACCTCCTATTACCAGAAGACCATACAACTTACCATCCAAACTAGGACACTACTGGGAGTGAAAGCGGACACTATTAATAATTTCATCGAGACAAGAGACATAAACAAGGACATACGACCACTCTCTTACCAGATCCCTCATTCACTCTGCTCCAGCCATATTCTCCAACATGCCAGGTATACTTGCACCCTAGTACCCTTGTACTTGCTCACCACCCAGGTCTCTCACTTCCTTTGGGTCTTATCAAGAGTCATCTTCGGGGCTTCCCTGGTGGCGCAGTGGTTGAGAATCTGCCTGCCAATGCAGGGGACACGGGTTCGAGCCCTGGTCTGGGAAGATCCCACATGCCGCGGAGCAACTAGGCCCGTGAGCCACAATTACTGAGCCTGCGCGTCTGGAGCCTGAGCTCTGCAACAAGAGAGGCCGCGACAGTGAGAGGCCCGCGCACCGCGATGAAGAGTGGCACCCACTTGCCGCAACTAGAGAAAGCCCTCGCACAGAAACGAAGACCCAACACAGCCATAAATAAAATAAAAATAAATAAATAAATAAACCCAAAAGTTAAAAAAAAAAAAAGAGTCATCTTCTTCAATGAGGTCTTTCTTGGACACCCTACCTAAAATTCCAACCCCTGCCCTGCCACACACACATATTACCTCTCCCTGCTTTAGTTTTTCTTGTTAGCACTAGTCATATTATACATTTCACTTATTTATCTTATGTACTGTCCATCTCCCCAAGAAAATGTAAACTCCCTAAGAGGAGGGATTTTTGCCTAATTTCTTCCCTGCCCTATTCACACTGACTAGAATAGAACCCGTCACATCACGAGCATTCAGTAGTACACATTTGCTGAATGAATATATGAATGAAAAAGAGGTATTTCAATAACCTATTCATGTTAGAAACATCATAAGCAGAGGTAGAAATAACACAGGAGGAACAGAGGTGTAGTCTTTGATGGACAGGAAAAGAAGAGGTAAACACTATGAAATTATCAATAGATGCTAATTAAAATAAGCACACCGTACTGAAAACATTAAATATATTATGTGGAAAGTTTCATGAAGACTTACAGGAAAAACAAAAGTGCTCAAAATTTACATTTATTCTTTACTTCTTAGCGGATAATTTCCAAACTCCTTAACCTAATGTTTAAGGGCCAACCTTGCCTTAACCCTCACCTCCAGTCCGATCTCACACTATTTCCCTATATGAACCCTCCTGTTCCAGCAAATCTGCCTTTTCATTTTTATTTTCAATTCACCTTCATGTTTATATTTATATCACCTTATTTGCTCCTTCTAATTTCCAAGGCCTGGCTCAATAAAACCTTCCTTCCCAACCATATAGTCTGCCCCCAGTGATAAATCCCAACTCCGAACTCTTAAAGCAGTGCTTATCCATGCCATTAAATTGGAACTGTTAATTTCTATTTTCACCTTTTTTTTTTTTTTTTTTTTGGCCGAGGTGTTCGGCTTGCAGGATCTTAGTTCCCCGACCAGAGACTGAACCCAGGCCCTCAGCAGTGAAAGCGCCAAGTCCTAACCACTGGACCGCCAGGGAATTCCCTATTTTCATCTTTAGTGTCTATATCTTGTCCTTCCAGCAAGAATGAAGGGTCCCCTCAAAGGATGAGAACATCTCTTAGACCTATGTATCCCCAACCCCCAATACCACTGCCAAACACAAGAAGTTCTCACATATCTTTGCTAACTGCATTGTCACAAGGTGCTCTGAGAAAAAGAACATAAGTAAAATCAAAGGATTTTTAAATTAACATTAGGCACATTTCACAATAATAAAAATTTTTTTTCCCTGAAATTTGCCAGCATTTTCCAAGTTAGATAATTTCTTTTTGGAGTGGTCAAAAATTGGACTTTGAAATTCTATAAAATTCTTAAAAGCTCACTTGCACTTGCCACATTTTCTACAAAAATAAAAGCAATTATACCCATACATGTCAAGTCAGATTTTAAGCTTTTCAACTCATGTTATGAAGACTTATCACTGAGAGCCCAGCAGGGAGATTTTAGTTGAAGGAGTGAAGCACATGGGGTTTTTGTATCCTTCCAACAACAGTATAGAGGCTGGCAAACTACAGCCTGTGGGCCAAACTCGACCAGTTGCCTACGTGTATAAATAAAGTTTTACTGGAACACAGTCATGCCCCTTTGTTTATGTATTATCTGTGGCTGTTCTCATGCTGCATAGCTAGATAGTTGCCAGAGTCCATATGGCCCACAAAGCCTAAAATATTTACTAGCTGGCCTTTTACAGAAAAAGCCTGTCAACTGCTGATAAGCAAGCATACCTACTGTAATACAGAGCATGGAGAGGAAGCACAACCTGATAAGGTGAAATGTGTGAATTAGAAAATACATTAAAAGTTTCAAGGAGGATACACATATTATAAATGTTAGCAACTATGCCTGAACAAACCCCTGTGACTCAAAAGAAGGACTCTAAAGTAGGGGGAAATTATTTCAAATGTTTTATGGAATGAGAATCATGTTTCATATTTTCTTTGATGAAAATTTCTAATTAAAAGCATCCCAAGGGACTTTCCTGGTGGCACAGTGGTTAAGAATCCGCCTGCCAATGCTGGGGACATGGGTTTGATCCCTGGTCCGGGAAGATCCCACATGCTGTGGAGCAACTAACCCCATGCACCACAACTACTGAGCCTGCGCTCTACAGCCTGCGAGCCACAACTACTGAAGCCCTCGTGCCTAGAGCCTGAGCTCCACAACACAAGAAGCCACCGCAATGAGAAGCCCGTGCACTGCAACGAAGAGTAGACCCTGCTCGCCGCAACTAGAGAAAGCCCGCACGCAGCAATGAAGACCCAAAGCAGCCAAAAATAAATTAATTAATTTAAAAAAAAAGATCCCACGTGCCGCAACTAAGACCCGACGCAGCCAAAAATAAAATAAAAATAATTTTTTTTTTTTTAAAAAGAGGTAAGGTAGGGAATTCCCTGGCAGGCCAGTGAGTTAGGACTCGGTGCTTTCACTGCAGAGGGCCCAGCTTCAATCCCTGGTCGGGGAACTAAGATCCCACAAGCCGTGCGGTGCAGGCACCACCCACCCAAAAAAAGAGGCAGGGTAATTTTCATCATTTCACTAGGACACAATGAGACATACTCCATGTCATCACATGACAGAAGTGACCAAAACGAACCTTTCCATGAAAATAAGTGGGAAATATCAGAGTCATAATTAAAGAGGTGAGACAGACAACTTGCTAACATGATGAAACCTACACTTGTAAAAGGCTTATTAAAAGTGAAATTAAAGACCAACTATCTTCAGTCAAAGAGCATTTTTAGTAACATAATATGCCACACACAGGTATGGCTTTGAAATTTGAGAATAAAGCATGCTTTGCAAATAAATTAATGTGTCTAAGATGATCCGGTTAAAAATTACAGAGATGATGACAACTAAATGTAACGTGGTATCCTGAATGAGATCCTGGAACAGAAAAAGGACATCAGGTAAAAACTAAGGAAATCTGAGGGCTTCCCTGGTGGCGCGGTGGTTAAGAATCCGCCTGCCAATGCAGGGGACACAAGTTCAAGCCCTGGTCCGGGAAGATCCCACATGCTGCAGAGCAACTAGGCCTGTGAGCCAAAACTACTGAGCCTGTGCGCCTAGAGCCCATGCTCCGCAACAAGAGAAGCCACTGCAATGAGTAAGCCCACGCAACGCGATGAAGAGCAGCCTCCACTCGCGGTAACTAGAAGAAAGCCCGCACGCAGCAACAAAGACCCAACGCAGACAAAAATAAATTTAAAAATAAAATATAATAAAAACATTTTTTTAAAAAACTAAGGAAACCTGAATAAAGTATGAGCTTTAGTCAATAATAATTATGAATACTGGCTCACTAATTGTAGCAAATGCGCCATCAATATGAGCTGTTAATAATAACAGACACTTGATTCTGGGTATATGGTAACTCCCTGTTCTATCATCTCAGTTTTTCTGTAAATTAAACTGTTCTAAAAAGTAAAGTCTATTTAAATTTTTAAAATTACATAAACAGGGACTTCCCTGGTGGCGCAGTGGTTAAGAATCCGCCTGCCAATGCAGGGGACACAGGTTTGATCCCTAGTCCGGGAAGATCCCACATGCCACGGAGCAACTAAGCTTGTGCGCCACAACTCTAGAGCCCACGAGCCACAACTACTGAGCCCATATGCCACAACTACTGAAGCCCGCACATCTAGAGCCTGTGCTCCACAACAAGAGAAGCCACTGCAATGAAAAGCTCGTGCAAAAAAGAGTAGCCCCCGCTCGTGCAGCAATGAAGACCCAACAAAGCCAAAAAATAAATAAATTACATAAATAACATAATTCTAAAACCAAGCATCCAATTTAGCAACTTTTTTCAGTATGAAAAAAATATACAAATTTGAGAAATGCATGTGAACACTATAATTTATCAGTCTCCAACAACCACCATCTAGAAGAAGGATTAGCAGCTATCCCATGATGTCCCAGAACCCATTTATATCTGGTAACACATTACGATGTTTAAACTATCACACTAAGACTATTTTATCTTTCAGTTCACTGTGATCAGAAATGAAATACAGAAACTTCCTGACACAAAATTTCCACAACTATGTTACATTTTGCACTAAATCCTGGTCAATTGAAGCAAGGCAAATATATTTCCTAGCCAGAATTGTTTAAGAAAAGCCAGTTTTTATATTAATTTCCATTTAATATCAAACTTTAAAAAAAAGCCATTATAAGTAGTAATGGTTGAGCCTTAAGAGGAGAGTTTTGACTGGTGGTAGTAAAGCATATGGGTGCTTAGGAAACAAAAACAATAATAACTACCATGCATTTCAGGCTCGTCATGTACTAGGCACCAACCAGGTGCTTTACATGGACATTCTCATTTAACCTGTGTAACACTCGTGAAAGGTAAGTATTCTTAGCCACTTTTTACAGATGAGGAAACTGAGGAAATTAAATTATTTTCCCAAGGTCAAGTTAATAACTAGCAAAGCTGAGACTAGAATCCAGGTGTATCTGGTTCACCCAGCTTTTACCCACCAAGCCATTTGCCTCCCAAGAGTGAGTGCTTTAATTTACAGTCAAGGTTACTTCTTCTAATCACCCCACTCTTTCAACAACTATTAATATGTCAGTCAGTAGCTGGACAACTCCCTCTTTCTTGGAAAGTTTCAAACTGCCTGATGAAGTCAGGTTTAGTTGGACTTCAGGACTAAATGACCTAAATTCTACTAAAGAAAGGGTATATGAAAGTTTAGCAAAAGTTACTAGGGACTAATCTAGATTATTACCCTGATAATTAAACACACACACACAGCAGGTGCTATCTAAAGTATCTTTTTTTTTTTAATTTTTTTTAGTATTCATTTATTTATTTTGGCTGCACTGGGTCTTTGTTGCGGCATGCGTGCGGAATCTAGTTCCCCGACCAGGAGGGAAGTCCCTATCTAAAATATCTTTTAAGACTTAAATGTGGGATTTCCCTGGTGGTGCACTGGTTAAGAATCCGCCTGACAATACAGGGGACACGGGTTCCAGCCCTGGTCTGGGAAGATCCCACATGCCGCGGAGCAACTAAGCCCGCGAGCCACAACTACTGAAGCCTGTGCACCTAGAGCCCGTGCTCCACAACACAGAAGCCACCGCAACGAGAAGCCTGTGCACTGTGATGAAGAGTAGCCCCTGCTCGCCACAACTAGAGAAAGCCCGCACACAGCAACGAAGACCCAACGCAAAGCAGCCAAAAAAAAAATACATATATATATATATAAATAAATAAACATTTAAAAAAAGATGTAAATGTACTAACAGAGTTCTGGGTATAGCACTCTAAAGTAAAATACAATGAGCTCAAAACTAGCTATATAATCTCTAGTGATTAATATAATCTTTCTGGAATTCAGTTTTTCAATGGAAAAACAAGGAATTATGGGTACCATTCCCTTCCCATAATTTACACTCTACGAATCTCCAAATAGATCCGAGTTCCCTAACTGGTTCCAGAACATCTTGGTCACCTCACTCTCTTTCTCTATGAGCTAACTGGGATTTTCTGTGGGCAGGTAACCTCAGATAGTAACCAATATTGTCAAAGTGATCTATACTCTTAGCATATCATCTGCCTTCTTCCAATGTGGGAGCGCATAAGATTAAAATGGCCCTTTATTGGAGAAGGTTCGGAAAATTCAAGATTATCATCTTCCTCCCAATCCTTCAAACTATTTAGAGTCTCATCATCTCAATAGTCTGCTTCCTGGTCTCTCCTTCCTACTGTTGAAGCAATCTTCCTAAAGCACAAACCTTGTTATGCTACTCTCCACTGCTTACAGGATAATGTCAACAATATGCTACAGGGTATCAAGCTCTCAACCATAAATCCCTCTTTTTATAACTCCTATCTCATCTCCCACCATCTCTCCACTTCCCCAAAATCAGATGTTGCTGCCATACTATATCCTAAAGTCTCCAACATTTGCAGATGCTATTATCTAGGCTTAAGAGGCTCAGATCTTCCTTACCTTCAAGTGAACTCAGATTTCTCCTTTAAGGCCCGGCCCCCAAATCTCTTCCCTCTGTGAAGCTCTGGGGGAACTGCTCCTGACAGCAAACAGGGTGCATCCTTCCTCCCTTATGACACTGAGTGGGAAAGTTACCCCATTTTAAAGTCTCTTTCAGTTCTTCTATTTACATCATGCAGAAAATCTAAGCAAGGTGCCAATTTCTCTTCAACACTTCCCTAACACTTGCTAATCTCTCCTTTTAATTAAAGACAGAGGCCTCAAACTCAGCACCTTCTGCAAACAGTAGCAAGCTAGGTTTTATAACATTGCTTTGTTTTTATTATATTCAAGTTGCTTTCTATTTAGGGCAAGAGATGGTAGCCTTTCATTATGGTAATAACATAAAGCTTCTTTAAAAAAATTTTTAAAGGTGTCCAAATTAAAAAAAAAAAAGACATTTAAAATAAACAATAGTATAAGCAGTTTGCAGATTTGGGAAAAATCATGATGTTACTCAAGGATTAAGCATGGTTAACTTTGTTATATACTGATGCCTACACCTTGACAGAACTGTCAGTTACTTTTTTTGTTCATTAAACAGGTACATTTCATCATAGTATTTATGTACTATTTATACTAATGTGATAGGGCAATAAAGGACATAACTGCCATTTTTTAATGACCTACTACAATGTTAGCTGTATTTTATCAATCAAATAATTTTAATTTGAAGATTTATTTTAATTACCCACCACTTTTAAGGGACCTAACCAATTCATACCAGAGATGGGTGTCCTTTGCAAATATTTTTTTATAAATATAATCATGTTGAATTACAATGATTTGCCTAAATGTGTTTCCCCTTACAAGACTTACCTCCTCCAATGCAAGAATAGTTTCTTATTCATTTTATGTTTTGCTAAATTACATACTCTAAAAATCATTAGGTATTAAAAATAAAGAGCTCATCTTTTTCCAAAAAATGGACAGACAAGCACAGTAAGCTTCATTTAACATACATCCTTCACTCATGCATTCAAAAAATGTTTATTAAACACCTACGAAGTGTTAGGCACTGAGGAACCGGACAGGTTAAGGTTTGCTCCTGAGGGACCCACATTCTCACAGGGATACATGACATTCTAATGACACTTTTGAGTCGTTGTCACAGACTGGATTTCCACATACCCTCTATTTAGAATCCTTTGCCTACTCCTTTTAGTGGTCAGTTGAGCCCCACGTAGGCAGCAGGGCCCAGCTCAAACTGAGGAGCCTTTACCAATCTCTTGACTCAGATACTTTCTCATAGACTATTTGCAACAAAATGTTGTTTTCTCAACAAAACTCCAAGTTCCCTAAAGTAGGGACATAGTCATCTTGGTATCCCCATTACTTGGCAGAGAAACTGGCATTTAGCAGGTGCTAAATCAATGTCTGAATTTATTAAAAAATTAGTAAATAAGTGACGAATGATGACGAGCAATGCTCCAGTTAGGAATCAGCCAACCTGCTGCTAACTCAATTCCAAAATGACTGAAGAACAGTAACTAAATTTAAGTTGAAAACATCTACTAACTTCCCAAGGAGCATGTTTGAAATAATTATTAATGTACCAAAAAAGATATTTCCTCACAATTAAGAAACGTATATCATGAGAGGGGAAAAAAATTGGAAACAACTGATACTTTAATATCTTTAGTTGGTATTTTTGAAACAAAAGTAAACATTGTAGAAAAAAAGAATGGACTTAGTACCAACTATTCCTGGCACAAGTACAGGGAACTGAAAGGCACACTACTTTGAAGATGTAAGTATATAATATAAAGCCAGATAGTATCCAAAGTTCAAATTAACAGTACAAGACTTCTTGTTATGACAGCAAAACTCCAGACCCTACCAAAAGTGAATAAATAAAATACAGATGTCAATTTTACCCCCAATACATTAATTAATTTTCCAGAACTAAAAAAGACAAACCACAAAAATAATGAAATTCATGCATAATAAATGGCTTGTGGATTAAGCTCAGATTTTGTTAGACCACACAACTGACAGAATATCAAAACATTTGGACAGCTAATATGCATTACTTAGTAAATACTAATGTATCCTCACTATTCCATTCAAAAACCTTGGCTTTTTAAAATATTACTTGAAATCATTACTAATGGGACTGTTAAACAAGATTAAGTTTGAAAGACACTAAGTAAGTTATGGTACACCCCTACCATGGAATACTACGTAATTATTAAGAAGGAGGTAGAGGTACATGGAAAGGTATCTACCACGTACCACTAAGTGAAGAAAGCAAACTGCAGAACGATATGCATGGTAAGATCCCAGAGGCAGTACAGGTGTTAAAACACAAACCCCAGAGCAAGACGACTTGAGCTCAAATCTAGGTTTTGCTGCTCACTAGCTAAGCAACCTTTGGCTAATTACTTCTCCTTGCCTCGGTTTCTTCATCTGCAAATGGATGTAAAATTGAAGCTTACTTCGTAGGGTATGTTCATAAGTTTGTGAGGGTTTAACAGGTTAACATATGTAAAGCACTTAGCAAGAACAAGTGTTAACTATAATTTGGCGGGGGGGGGGGGGGAGAAAAAATCCAAATCATATAGTATATGAATATACATGCAGGGGAAAAAAGCTTTCATTTTTGCATTGTTTTTAGTTGTTCTTTTTTTTTTAACAAAGAACATTTATTACTTTAGTAATTTAAATTTTTTAAAAAAGGAAAACATAATAAAAATTTGGCACTAAGACCTCCCCTGCTGAAAGATATACTAGTACAATTACTTAAACACTCAAGACCAGACAAATTCTGTGAATAATAAAAAATGTGAAATTTTCAAGTCCAACAAAAAGGACACAGTACTTAATTTCTAGGTATAATTCAACAATAACATGCTACACACCAACAAGGAGAACTGCAATGGTATTAAAATTATATCCTTTTTTTTTTCCCCAAAGGCAATAAATAACACAAAAATGTCCACCTAATCTGGAAATGCATATCAGGAACTTTCATAATTATTTAAACCTTCATTAATTTTATTAGTCTGAAGTTATATACCACCAAATCTAATTTCCTCTTATTCAACAATCTCTAATGACATCTCACTAAGACATATATAAATCTGGAGATCAAGATAAACCAAATAGTTAAAAAAAACCTAAGACCCTTAGAACTCTTGAGAGGAAGATTTCACCACCCACATGCTTTGAGGAAGCTTTGGTCCCCAGCGTAAACTTAGCTTCTTCCATAAATACAGTGGGTATACAAAACTACCAAACAGAAGAGCAGAAAGAGAACTTGGAGCTTCAGCTGCATTTTTGCTGAGCTGTAATACTGGTAAAGCCTGTTTCAAGATCCAAGGGTACACCCTCAAATTTAAGGAAAGCATGTAAACAGCAGATTGACATGTCTATGTCATCACATTTACCAGAATGGTACTTCATAAAATTACAAACATTTATGGTGTGTTAGTTTCTGCTTTATGGTGTGTTAGTTTCTGCTTTATAACAAGGTGAATCAGCTATACATATACATATATCCCCATATCTCTTCCCTCTTGCATCTCCCTCCCACCCTTCCTATCCCACCCCTCTAGGTGGTCACAAAGCATGGAGCTGATCTCCCTGTGCTCTGCACTGCTTCCCGCTAGCTATCTATTTTACATTTGGTAGTGTATATATGTCCATGCCACTCTCTCACTTTGTCCCAGCTTACCCTTCCCACTCCCCGTGTCTTCAAGTCCATTCTCTACATCTGTGCTACTCCTAGGTTCCTTCATAACCATTTTTTTTTTTTTTAGATCAGGCTATCGTTAATGTCGTTTTGTGTGTCCAGTTTTTATCCTCTATATTATGATTGTGCAAAAATGTTCATAGATGTTTTGCATCATTCCTTTTATCAATCTTTTGATACTGATCTATGTGTCTATCCAACTGTTTATTTGATACCTCCTTTTGGATGTTTGTGGGTTTTTAAAAATAAATTTATTTATTTATTTAAAAAAAAATTTATTATCAAACTTCAGACAGCATTATTATCACTGTGTTCTACCTAAAAGGAACCTTCCAGAACAAAAAAAAAGAAAATCTTGTTAGTTAAATAGCTTTTCAAAAATAAATAGAAGTCAATAAATGTTAGCAATTACTGTCATTACTGTTATTATGATGTTTTGGAATGATGGAATAGAAACTTACTCAGAGGGAGACTTACTTAATAAGTTACGTTCCATCAGAATCCAAGTTGGCCCACCACACCCTTGAATAATTAGATATTAAAAGGCACTTTATTTTAGAGAAATCGAAGTTAGATTCCTTGGTTCTAAAGGAGGTAAAGATGAAATAAAGTCTGCAAAAAGAATTAATCTATTCTTTCCTAAGCTTTTCTGACATAGAAATCCATATTTGTAAACATTTTGCAATTGTGCCTTAAGAGCTATGACTTTTAGACCTAATGTATTTTTGTCAGGTAGTCAGGATTTATAAACAGTGAAAGTAAAATCAAGAAATGGGTCAGAGTTCTGCATTAGAAAATGAAAGGAGACAGTTCAAAGTGGGTTGAAAATAGATGACTTTAGCCTAAGTCCTAAAAACTTTTAAAATAGATGTATTTGGATAAAATTTAGATTGCTTGGGAAGATAATTTGGTTCTGATCCTGAAAAAAAGGAAATAGGCTAATATCCCAACTAAATTTGTCCTTTAAATTTTCCAATATTAATCCTTTCAAAAATTCACGGAAAATAAACTGAAAACATAAATTAGGTAAGGGAAAAAAAAAAGAAGAACTGAACATGTTTGACGACACGCTTCCCACTAGTCTCCTGCGTGGGTGTACAGGCATTACATGGGAGCAAGACCAAGCAAGCACCTTTTCAGACAGACATCTTAGATTAATGAACAGACATCTTGCCTGTTTTTACAGTTACCGTATGCTTAAAGCCTTACATATTTTTTTCTTTTTATTTAAGTATAGTTGATTTACAATATTGTGTTAGTTTCAGGTATACAGCAAAGTGATTTAGATAAATAAATCTTTTTTTCAGATTATTTTCCATTATAGGTTATTACAAGGTATTGGATATAGTGCCCTGTGCTATACAGTAAATCCTTGTTGCTTATCTATTTTATGTATAGTAGTTTGAATCTGTTAATCCCATACTCCTAATTTATCCCCCCATCCCCTTTCCCCTTTGGTAAGCATAGGTTTGTTTTCTATATTTGTAAGTGTGCTTCTGTTTTGAAAATAGAGTCATTTGCATTATTTTCAGATTCCACATATAAGTGATATCATATATTTGTCTTTCTCTGACTTACTTCACTAAGTACAATATTCTCTATGTCCACTCATGTTGCTGCAAATGGCAATATTTCATTTGTTTTATGTAGAGGCTTATCTTCTTAAAATGGCTGACAAAAAAGATGAATATGAAGATAATTTTGGCTAAATATACATAATTTAATTACAGTGTTAGTATTAAGTTATATTTTCCTTTCAGGTATAAATACTTAACAATTATCTGGTTCATCTTCAAACTTAAAAAAAAAGAAAAAATACATTATAGAGACCCTTCAGAAGTCTGTATTTTTTTTAAACATTTGCTCAACTGTTCATTTATATATATTAAATATGAGAACTTGAAGTATCAACAGATATTCACCACTACTTTTGACCTTTGCATTGCAGAGTTCAAAACTGGGTTTCAGCTTAGAAACAATGAAGAACTACCCTTCTGAAAATATTTTTACAAAATCATAATACATATTGAAACATACTTAAAAAAATCAGAAAATATAGGTAAACATAAAGAAGGAAATGTTAATTATCTATAGTTTTAAAAACCAGAAATCAAACAATTTAGTGTCTAAAGCTTCATCTAAAATGTGTACACAATACAGAAAGTATTGATCCTAGTTCCTTTACAAATGAAAATATCTTGATTAGGATTAAAGAGTTAAGGTCACAAATAATTCTATGCAAACACAAGTTTAGGTAGTTCAAATGTAAAAAAATACATAACTGAAATCCTTCTTACCTAAGAGAAAATTAATTCCAGAGAAGGAAATGTGTGGGTGAAAAAACCATAAAGTTGAAGGGGAAAATTTAATCATTTAAGAAAAAAATTTTTTCAATTTTTTTGGTCTTTCCAAAGCAAGTAAGAAGGATTCCACTTATATCAGACTTTTACCCGCCCCCCCCCCCAAAAATCATACTTTATCTTGGAGAATCGTAATGTATAACCAACTCCCCAATACGCTCACTCCTAAAAAAATAATAATAATAAATAAAAGTGAAACATCTTACACTTAGGAATATTTCTTTTTGCTTCAATTTTCTGCAAATATCAGGGGTACTTTTTCCAAATAAACCAATTTAAACTAAAGCACATCATGTTTAAAGAGCGACAAATTTTGTACTGTTAGTTTCACCAAATAAAAGTTCATACATATTGTTGCCGTTTCCAGAATGCCATTATCAGGCAGCATCACCTGGTAAATTGCTAAGTGCCATCACTGGAAAGCTGCTCACAAACTCACAGTGGAGCCAACTGGGTGAAGTGGGAAGTGACAACGCTGTGACAGTGGCCAGGAAGGCACCAGAAGAGTAGCACTTGTTTTAAAGTCAGGGATGTGGTATGAAGGTGGAAAAGGACGAAACCAAGTTGAAAGCTGGAACACCAAAAGATAGCTACCAACTACTGAGTGAAAGCCATGTTACTGAGGTTTTACATATATTATTATTTTTGGAGTTAATCCTCTGTGATAGCTATTTATCACCTCCATTTTACAACTGAGGAAGCAGGTTTAGAAAAGTCAAATAACTTACTGCATAATCATTCAGCTATCATGCAGCAAACAAGGAATTCAAAACTAGATTTATTTGACTCCAGAGCCCAGACTCTTTTCATTTCCCCAGGCTGCCTCTCTGGTTCTTCAGTATATAGAATTCAGGTTCCCTGTGAGCAATTTCACTGTTGTGGGCTCTAGGAGGGAGAGATCCACCTGGAGGCAAACGGTCACATACTATCACCTGGGGAGCCTAGAGTTTTCAGCCTTTGTTCGTCCCAAGCCACCTTTATACATAATCTTTTCTCCCGTTTTCCCTTTTACAGACCTAACACACTGGATGGATGGATGGATGGATGGATGGATGGATGGAAGGAAGGAGAGAGGGAGGGAGGGAGGGAGGGAGGCAAGCTGACTGACTTAGATGTTTATTTGATTTACAAACTCCTCCATCCTTGTCTTTGTTCAAGTTGTTCCCTGCACCTGAAGCCTTTCTCCAATATCCCTACAGCTAATCACATCTATGACTGAAGGTCCAGTTCAAATGGCATCTCCACACAGCACTCCCCAGTCTCCCACTCTCTCATTCAGTAGTAGTATCTCCAATCTAAATTTTCCTGACCCTTTATGTATAAAATAAATATACAAATAATATGCCAGATAGATATGTGCTATAAATAAAATAAAGGGGCAGGGGAGAAAGAATGACCAAGGGGGCAGTGTAAGGACCCAGAAAGTATCAGGCAAGACCTCACCAAGGCAGTGATTTGTAATACGGTGTGTTTAATTCAACACAAACTACTTCAGCACCAATATCTGTTTCACAAAATACTCTTCTTCAATTCTCCATATCCTCCCCTTAATCTTTTCCAGAAATAGTCTGCCGCAGTGGTTTTTCATTACTGCTATTATTTTAGAGGAAAAAAAAAAATCTCACACAAGATGTTGACAGGTGCTTTACAAACAGGTGCAAATTTCAAATCACGAATATTCTGAAAAAATGTTAAAAGTGATTTGTCAGTGAGAAGTCTGATGCCAAAATGAAGCTGAACTACAAGAATTTAAAATGGAATTTCAAGAAAATGACTTAGCAACTCTTCAACTCTATAATCTGCACATTTACTTTCTATCATATATGAAAAGAAGAATGGCAATAGGAAAATATACTTGAAGAGAGATCCTGCAGTTTTTCACTTAAGGATAGATGGGGACTTCCCTGACAGTCCAGCACTTTCACTGCCAAGGCCGGGGTTCGATCCCTAGTTGGGGAACTAAGATCCCACAATCTGCACACGGCACAGCCAAAAAAAAAAAAAGGAAAATTAGAATATCCTCACCCCTTTAAAAGCCACACTATCTACATGACTTAAAGAAAACCAGCACATGCTAAAATTTTCTTTCACAGGCTTATACAAGAGCTTGGAGGGCTCAACCCCTTCAATCACTTGGAACTAGGAGATGCCTTAACACAAAAATCTAAGGGCCAAAGTACTCACTTCCCTTTCTTCCTCAGATTATTTTGCCGATGCCCCAGTACCCTGAAAGAAATATCTGTGGTCTATTCTATCTTTCAAAACTATTACTCTGATCCCAGTCAAATCTTTTCTCTTACTTCCCTGATGACAAAATTCCCTCCTTCATCTACACTATCGTCCTATCTGCCTTGACTTTTTTCTTATCTAATGAGAAAAATATTCTTCCAGGCAGACTTACAGATCCCCAAAACTTATTTCTACTTCAGGAATTCTTAATCTTTTTGTGCCATGGGTCTCTTTGGTAGTCTGGTAAAGCCTATGGACCCCTTCTCAGATTGCTTTTAAATGCATAATTAAATATATGCAATTACAAAAAAACCTAATTATACTGAATATTAGCAAAACAATGAAAAAACCCTGATATTGCAATATATGTACACCTTTATTATCACATTAAGTAACAAGATCTAACAGTGGATCCAGTAATACCATAATTCAAAAAAATTATAAGCATAAATGATATTTTTAAAATGTTTCTTGGAGTATATCACAAATGATATTTTGAGATATGTGCAACAACTGTAAACATGACACAAAAATATCTGTAATTTTTATTGGTGACAAAGTTACAGGCATTGCTAATTCTACTGCGGTTTGTTGCTTATATTCATAATTGAAGGAAATGATAATACAGTTATCAGGTAATAAAAATAAAGACATGATTTTATCCCCATTCTAGTTCAAGGAGCCCCTGATTTCTATCCACCAACTGGTGAATCCCAGGTTAAAAATCCTTTCTAGTTCAAAACCTTGCTCTAACTGATTTTTGCCACAAATTTTAAAATAAAAACACTGATTTCTCCTTTGATCTAGCTCTCATCTGAACATACCACCATGCCTCCCTGTTTTTACGCAGATGTATACACAGAACCCTGTTTATTTCTATGATTTGCCTATCCAGCACCCATTTAAATTTTGCCAGTCAATAAAAGGCGAAATTGAAGGAAAGGAGATGGAAGCAACCAACGGCTCCTCACTTACAGACCTCCAACAGGAAGTGGAAAGATGCCAAGTATGGTGTGTACGTTTTTGGTAGGTGGGCTGCCCGACCCGTGAGTCCAGCTTGTCAAGAGTCTCCGAAGCAAGACATCTTCACCAGCGGCACTCCGAAGACATTCCACCTCCTCCTCGCCTTCCATACTCAGTTCCCTGGCTGCCAGGTCGCTCGCCTCTGCCTCTCACCCGAAGCCACCCCGCGGTCCTCCTGTCCCTTCCCACCCCATCCCCCACGCGTCCCTACCTCCAGTCCGCCCCAGGCTGCCCTGGCCCCTGAGCGCCGTCACATCTCTCCCCTGGACCTAACCGTGTGCCCCCACCCCCACTTCTCCCCTCACTGCAGGGAAGGGCCCAGGGGTCAGCTGGACCCGGCGGCCCACCGTCAGCGCAGGCTGCGGCCCTAGGCCGAAGCAGCACGGCCGCCAGGCAAGGAGCCGCGCACTCCGCGAGGCTGGATCGGGGACGTGCACTCACCAAGAAGATCATGCGGAGGAGGGCACCGAGGTCTGCGCAGGACCGCCACTCGGCCTCGGAGCCGTTGCTCTCGCGGCGAACTGCCACCGCCACCGCCGCCGCCGCCGCCGCCGCCGCCACTCGCTAGTTGGCTTCCCTGCGTCCTGCGGCGGCGCTGCCGCCACGCCATGGCGCGTGCGCGGCGCCGCGGGGGCCCCTGGGACTAGTAGTTCAGGCCGGCAGCCAGCGGTGCTTCTTCCGCTTTTACCACCCAAGTCCGCTGCAGGCTGGAGCCGTCTTGAGCTGCTGGGGTACCGCGAAACGGCTTCCGGAAAATTGTTCACCAAACACTCGCACTTGCTTCCGCGTACGGTACTGCTGGATGTGAATAATCCGGCTGAGCAAGTATGTGTGAAGTAAAACAATTTAGAGCATTTATGTTTTAGATAACAAGTGTCACTTGGCCAGAACACATCATTTGAAACACACACACTCACACACCCCTCTTCTTCCTTTCTGTCAAAAGGGTCATTAATTGCCTTTGTGTTACCTGGATTTTCAGTCTTAAACCTGATTTCCCACTCCTTTTATCAAATTTTACTTGACCATACAGTTTTTTAGGTCGATTGACGATTTATCTAATACAAATTTTTTTATAAAAACAATTCAGATATTTTGAAACATAAAGTTAACTGAGCTGAACAGTCCTAGAAACCTTAGAATTGGAAGACAGCTTAAAGATCATTAGTCCACCTCCGGCCCAGGCAGGAATTCCCTCTTGTACACTCCAGCCAGATAGTCATCCAACTTCTATTTCAAACAGTTCAAATTTCAGGGTGCTCACTTCCTTAAGTAAGGAGGCCTGGTCAACTGTTGGGCAGCGTTAAATGTTAGAAAGTTCTTCTGCTGAACCAAAATCTACTTCCCTTTTACTTCCATTGCTAGTTGTTATGCTGCCTGGAGCGATATAGAATGTTTTCCACTTGATAGTCTTTCAAAAAATTGAACACAATGATTATATCCTCCAACACTAGGAGTCTCCAGACCAAAAAAAAAAAAAAAAAGGCGTCAGTTTTGCAACAATTTCAGATCTGATTCAGCTCCCAGACTGCTTTCCATTCAGTCATCCTCCTTGATGTATTATCTTTAAAAATTGTCAAAATTTGCCTCAGATTTATAGCCTTGTTTTATTACCACAAGAGCATTCTATGGTAAACTGGTCAGGTATTATTGCTATCATATTGCCATTCAACTGAATCAAGAATTCCATCAGATCAAAAATTATTCCTCAGCTCTGTTATAAAACATTGTCCAAAGCAACAAGGGAATGAAAAAAGCAACAGGATATGGTTTACAATTTAGGGTAAAAGGATAATTCACACAGATTAAGGATCATAATAATAAGCTAAGGTACAAAGTGCTCCAGATTCCTGGCGAAAGTCTTCATCAAATTGAGGGGCCATGCCTTTAAGAAGGAAGTAACACTTGGGAGTTACTGAATGGTTGGATTTGAAGAAAGAAATGGCATGTGAGGATTGCTAAGGAAGAACCCAGCCTGAGCAAAATGAATGCATTCACAATTTGCTCTCACTTAACACTGAGTACAGTACTATAAGTGGGCTGGAGCACACAGGCCAGGTTAAGAGGAAAGGAAAGGGCCCCAAAAGTTGCAAAAAGCTCTTGAGGGTTGTGAAGAAACCACACTGTGTGTAGTAAGTAAAAAGGGCACTGGGATGGTCAATTAGTTGTTCTGAGCCCTTCTCTGTCAACCTACAAATGAAGAGCTTGAACTAGGTAAGTTGTTCTCAATCTTTTTTTCCAGCCAGCACATCCAAGGAACACAACCTGCACATTAGAACAATGGATCACAACAACAGTTAATTCTTGTGGAATATGAAGTATTTTTCTCAATGCCTTTTACACAGGGGAAAGTGAACTCAAGAGGTGAAAAGACACTCAATAAATAGTACTCCTTGAGGGCAGAGAACCCCATCTTATTCACCACTGTCTCTCTGGAACCTGCCATACTACCTAGGATGTAATACATATCTTCTTTAAAAAAAAAAAAATGAATGGGATGAATAAACAGTAAACCATGGCCAAAGCCTTTTTCTTTCCACTACATCACTCAGCCTTCCTTGACATACAGGGATATGAAATTGCTTGTCCATAGTCACAGAATTCGTACCAGATCTTGATCAGAGCTCAGTTCTTCACACGCTCAACCTCACACTCTGCAGACCACTCTGCCACAGAAGCAGAGAGGAGTGACACACTCAGAATTTTTTTTAATGTTCTTTCCTTCATTTGTGCACAGCCAGTCTTGGAGGTAAGACAAGAAAGCAGGTGCTATGCCAAGTGATTTGGGGGTCTTTGGCAAGTATTTCTGGACAAAAATATTTTTTCCTCACATCCATGAAAGCCCCCTGAAATGTTATCTTTAGTGTTAGAAACATTGAATCCTGGATGTTAGAGCTGAGTATCAGAGATCATCTAGTCCAATACCTGCATTCGTTTGAATTTGGAGGCTGTTCCTCAAGAGATCCTAATTAAAAAACACATGCCCCTGGGAAAAGTAACATTTAAGTTATTATGCATCTATACTTAGGAAAGAAATACGACAGTTAATTGAGAGCAAACCATACCAGAAAGAAAAGCAGGGCCATATCCAGGAAGAAATAAAAATTAGGAAGAGAGAGAGCAAGACGAAAGGGAGAAAAACAAGGACTTCATCTATGTGCAATTTTTTTAATCTATTTGGCACACAGTTTGGGAAATGAATTAATTTGAAGCAGTACATACTTGGGTGTAGATAGCTACAGCTTGTGCAAAGATTAATCTTAGTGTCTCATCTGAGTCAATTAAATTATAAACTAGGTGATACGTAAATATAGCAATAACATGGATAGAAACCAGTACAGCAGAGAATGAACTCTGAGACTGTATTTTCTTTTTTTTTTTTTCAAGTATTTTAGAGTTTTTATCATAAGACCTGTTTCTATTCATTTAGTTATTCTTGCTTTACATACTCATTTTCCTACCAAATACAGACACCAAATATTCACATAGCAAATGAACACTAACTTTAAAACAATAATCCAAGGTCTCGCACGTCAAAGTAATAGTTCATCTCAATGTCATGTTATAGTTTTAGATAATAGCTTTTCTGTTTGGCTCATGGAGGCATTCAACATAAATCTGTTTGGGATGGGTTAGGGTGGAGATGGCAGGGGAACAGAGGAGAAAGATCATGTCTGGAAATTGATGGTCACATTCTATGTATGTTTGTTACCTTGAAAAAGATTAAGGGGAGGATGGGACCTCTTTATAATTCAGGTTTTTTTTCATAATGTGTTAAGACTAACCCAAATAAATGATCAGCCATAACAGTGAGAGTCGGGCTACCCTTTGGGGACTGCACTGTTAAAGCCTGTCACAAAGGCCTACTTCCAGGATAGGAAAGTCTAATGCAATTTTTTTCTTTGAATAGGGCATGGCTTACTTTTGATAAATAATAAATGCACTAAAATAAAAATAATACATGTTGTAAAAAAGTAAAAACATAGGTTTGTAAAAAGAAACTGAAACACCATGATGACACCATCTAGATAGAATCGTTACTATCTTTGTACTTCTTTCCTGTCTTTCTTCTATGCATATTTTAACATGTTAATGAGAGTAATATTGATTATACTCTATAATTACGGATCAGGACTTTTAATCAGTATTACAATATATGCCCATTCCTTTAAAATGCCTAATTTTAATAATCACACAATAATATGTCATAATTTATCAAGGTATGTTAATTTGCCTAGCCATTTACTTATTGTGAATATTTTGGTTACTTTTTTTTTTTCACACACACACACTGTATTTTATTTTTACAAGAGATAAATAGACTGACACCAAGCATTGTACATGGATGACCACAACAAAAGCAACAATGATTGCAATTACCAAACATGAAACACACTCATACTATGTCATAATATTGACATTCAGTCCAGTAATCCTTCACTGTAACAGCTCCTTTACTTTGCAGTGAAAATTGATTTGTATATTCTTTGCCTCCGAATCCTTGTGGGATTTTTTTTTTTTTTAAATTCAGACAGAAAGTCACACAAATTATACTCATCCTCATCAGTTCACTCAGTCCCATGTAATTAATTTTTTTTTTCATCTTGATCTTTTGTTAGCACTTTTATGAGTTCATCAGTTTTTCATTAGAGTTCTGAAAATGCTTATTCATTCAGTTCAGCAGTACAGTCAGTTACCAGAAACCTGTACTTGTCAGAGTCTTTTCCATGAATTTCTTGAAGATGAAACCCTTTTATAGGAACATATTTGCAAAATCATCAGAGTACATCCAGAACTGTCTGTAAATGACAAAAGACTTAAAAATGACCACGGTTAAAGATTTGATGAAAGTTCATAATAATGCAGTTGACAAGAAAATTAGTTATTTCTGAGATATACATTTTAAAGTAATAACTAGGATTATTACTTATAACATTATACCAGAACATATAAGATTTTTAGAAATTTCATGCAATGTCTGAAACATTTATATTAACATATTTCCATACAAATACAAATATAAGATTTTTAGAAATTTCATGTAATGTCTGAAACATTTATATTAACATATTTCCATACAAATAACCCAATGAAAGTTTAGTATTAGTTGTTTTGTTTTTTTATACTGCAGGTTCTTATTAGGCATCAATTTTATACACATCAGTGTATACATGTCAATCCCAATCGCCCAATTCAGCACACCACCATCCCCACCTCACTGCAGTTTTCCCCCCTTGATGTCCATATGTCCATTCTCTACATCTGTGTCTCAACTTCTGCCCTGCAAACTGGCTCATCTGTACCATTTTTCTAGGTTCCACATACATGCATTAATATACGATATTTGTTTTTCTCTTTCTGACTTACTTCACTCTGTATGACAGTCTCTAGATCCATCCACGTCTCAACAAATGACTCAATTTCGTTCCTTTTTATGGCTGAGTAATATTCCATTGTATATATGTACCACAACTTCTTTATCCATTCGTCTGTTGATGGGCATTTAGGTTGCTTCCATGACCTGGCTATTGTAAATAGTGCTGCAATGAACATTCGGGTGCATGTGTCTTTTTGAATTACGGTTTTCTCTGGGTATATGCCCAGTAGTGGGATTGCTGGGTCATATGGTAATTCTATTTGTAGTTTTTTAAGGAACCTCCATATTGTTCTCCATAGTGGCTGTATCAATTTACATTCCCACCAACAGTGCAAGAGGGTTCCCTTTTCTCCACACCCACTCCAGCATTTGTTGTTTGTAGATTTTCTGATGATGCCCATTCTAACAGGAGTGAGGTGATACCTCATTGTAGTTTTGATTTGCATTTCTCTAATAATTAGTGATGTTGAGCATCTTTTCATGTGCTTCGTGGCCGTCTGTATGTCTTCTTTGGAGAAATGTCTATTTAGGTCTTCTGCCCATTTTTGGATTGAGGTGTTTGTTTCTTTGATATTGAGCTGAATGAGCTGTTTATATATTTTGGAGATTAATCCTTTGTCCGTTGATTCATTTGCAAATATTTTCTCCCATTCTGAGGGTTGTCTTTTTGTCTTGTTTATGGTTTCCTTTGCTGTGCAAAAGCTTTGAAGTTTCATTAGGTCCCACTTGTTTATTTTTGTTTTTATTTCCATTACTAATTAATTAAAAATTTAAAAAATATTTATTTGTTTGTTTTGGCTGCGCCGGGTGTTAGCTGCGGCACACAGGGTGTCTGGCTCTTTAGTTGCGGCACGCATGTGGGATCTAGTTCCCCAACCAGGGATGGAACCTGGGCCCCCTGCACTGGGAGCTCGGAGTCTTACCTACTGGACCACGAGGGAAGTCCCTGAGACTGTATTTTCAACTGTAAAACAGAAACGTCACCAACCCTATCTATCCCGTCTGGTTGTTATGAGGATAAAGCCAAAGGATGTAGGTCAAAGCTTTTTACCATAAAGCAAAACACAAATGTTATGCTTTGACATAGTTCAAACTCAAACAGCAGGCAAACATTCAATGCTAAAGGCTAACTTAGTCGTTTTTTGTTTCTTACATTTCTTTTATAAAATTTATTTTCAATCTGACAAGTAATATATTAATTCTTGTTCTTAAAAATGTATACAATACACAACATGGATGGACCCAGAGATATCATACTAAGTGAAGTAAGTCATACAGAGAAAGACAAATATCATGATATCACTTAATGTGGAATCTAAAAAATGATACAAATGAACTTATTTACAAAACGGAAACAGACTCACAGGCTTAGAAAACAAACTTACAGTTACCAAAGGGGAAATGTGGGGGGGAGGGATAAACTAGGAGTTTGGGATTAACATATACACACTACTATATATAAAATAGATAATCAACAAGGACCTACTGTATAGCACAGGGAACTCTACTCAATACTCTGTAATAGCCTATATGGGAAAAGAATCTGAAAAAAAATAGATGTATGTATACGTATAACTAAATAACTTTGCTGTACATCTGAGTCTAACACAATATTGTAAATCAACTATACTCCAATGTAAAAATTTTAATAATAAATAAATAAATAATAAAAATTTAAAAAATGTATACAATACAAATAAGTCAAAAGTTCCTCTTGATTCCCACCCAATTCCATCCAGGAGCCACTCTTGTCAATTTGATAGGTATCTGCCCAGATTTGGTGGCGGGTTGTTTAACCCAAATAGAATCACACTGTACATACTGCTCCATGTTCTATAAGGCTTTTTTCATGTAATAGTAAATCCTGGCATCTTTCCATATAGATACATAAAAATCTACCTCATTGTTTTGAACCTTGCACAATATTTCCATAGTACAATCTACCCTAGTTAATTTAGCATCCCCTGTTGATGGACATTTAGGTTGACTCATCACGTTTTGAATAACAAAAAATACATGTGAATTAACTATATGTTATTTCTTAATGGGAAAATTTTTCTAAACCTCTGGAAAATCCAGAGAGACAGACATGGAAGCTGTCCTATACACAGGTGGCACAAAATATCCTTCATAAAGTCCTTTTTGCACTTAAACAGTCCAATTGAAAGTAAAGGACAAGATTCCAGTCACAGCCCTACTCCATGCTCTGGGCCCTTGGTTGTCCTGCACTGGCCCCCACTGGCAGGTTCAGAAATAGTGATACTCAGAGGTCGATTTACTATGAAGCTGATGGAGCTTATGATTTAAGGCAGTGTATTCACATAGTCGTATGGTTTTGTAACATTTGCCAAGGAATTTTAAATTTTTGGCTAAATCGAGGACAACGGATAAAAGCCTAAAACTTGAGAATACTGGAAATGAGGATCCTTTCCTGTAGAACAGGATCATAAATCATGCAACTCACACTTCAGCACAATGAAATCTACTATAAAACTTATTTTTCTACCAGTGCAAGGGATGTCCAGACTGATAGGAGCTGTAATGTTAATGGAGCATAAAGCTTTCGTGCATTATCTGTATTTGAATTTAGCCCATGACTAATTATAATGTATGAAATATCTTTAACGTAATCATATTTTACATCTTTCACTGACAACTTTTTTCATTGTCTTGTATTACTTAGTTTTAAGTTCTCAAAGTTTTTCAAGCTTGTTAAGCTCCTGATAGATAAACAGAGATTTTTTTAATAACAAAAGGTATAGACAAAAAAAGTAATATGCTTACAATTTATATACTCTTTGAAAATCAGATATCAACAGTTTTAATGGCTACATAATATTTCATCATACTGATAAATCATAAATTGTCATTTCAAAATGGAAATTGTTTACTCCTGATAACAAATTTTTAAATGCCAAATTCATGCAAATTAAAGAAATTCTAGAATACAGAAATAAGTTAAATAGAAACTTAATACTTTGTAAAGCTTATTTTAAAAATAAATGGTATAGTATTCTCATACTATCGAGTAACCTGCTTTTTTTTTTTTTTTTTTGTACATTTATTTTTTTATTTTTGGCTGTGTTGGGTCTTCGTTTCTGTGCGAGGGCTTTCTCCAGTTGTGGCAAGCGGGGGCCACTCTTCATCGCGGTGCGCGGGCCTCTCACTATCACGGCCTCTCTTGTTGCGGAGCACAGGCTCCAGACGCGCAGGCTCAGTAATTGTGGCTCACGGGCCTAGCTGCTCCGCGGCATGTGGGATCTTCCCAGACCAGGGCTCGAACCCATGTCCCCTGCATTGGCAGGCAGATTCTCAACCACTGCGCCACCAGGGAAGCCCTGCTTTTTTTACTTAATAAATTTTGTTTTGCTAACTTTATAAGCTAATTCTAAAATTTATATGGAAATACAAAGCGCCAAGATTAGCCAACAACACTCCTGAAGAAGAGTAATGTGGAAGGAAGGACTTGTCCTACCAGATATCAAAATTTATTACAGTTGACCCTTGACCAATGTGTGGGGTTAGGGGCACCAACCCTCTGCATAGCAGAAAATCTGAATGTAACTTACAGTTGTTCGTCTGTATCCACAGTTCTGCATCCACAGATTCAACCAACCTCAGATTGTGTAGTACTGTAGTATTTCCTATTGAAAACACGTGTGGACCCATGCAGTTCAAACCTGTGTTGTTCAAGGGCCAGCTCTATATAGCTATAGAAATTAAGACAGAGGCTAACAAAATACTACTATGAAGAATGGTGCTGGGACAATTGCGTATCCATGTGGGAAAAAATTAATTTTACTCACACTATATACAACTCACATATATTAAAAAATAAATTCCAATTGAATTATATAGATATAAAAGAGACAGGTTTAAAAAAATAAGTTTTTAGCAGATAATTAAGAACAACGTCTTCTTGGAGTTCCCTGATGGTGCAGTGGTTAAGAATCCACCTGCCAATGCAGGGGACACGGGTTCGAGCCCTGGTCCGGGAAGATCCCACATGCCGCGGAGCAACTAAGCCCGTGTGCCACAACTACTGAGCCTGTGCCCTAGAGCCCGCGAGCCACAGCTACTGAAGCCCACGGGCCTAGAGCCCGTGCTCTGCAACAAGAGAAGCCACCGCAATGAGAAGCCCGCACACCGCAATGAAGAGTAGCTCCTGCTCACCTCAACTAGAGAAAGCCCGTGCACAGCAAAGAAGACCCAACGCAGCCAAAAATATATTAATTAATTAATTAATTAATTAATTTAAAAAAGAAGCAGGGAGGCTATAAAAAAATTAAAAAAACAAAACAGGGATACACACATACACATTGCATATGAAGAAAACATCTCTAGAAGGCAACATAAGAAAGTAGTGACAGTGGTAACCTTCATTAGTGTAGGGTAACAGGGCTGGGGACTGGGTGGCAGGCCAACTTATTTTCACTGTATATTGTATATTGCACCCATTGAATTTTACACCATGCATATATATTTCCTATTTTAAAAATTTAGAAATTTAAGACATATATCAAATATTATCACTCAGAAGCTATAGAGGTAGCTCTTTATCCTCAGTAGCTTATTTTACTTCAAAGGAAAACTTAAGACAGAAGAAAAATTAAAACTAACATTTTATGTATAAAATTAAAATGCTTTACAATTAATCAAGTACCTTAATCATAGTTTTGTGAGGAGGCAGAATTATATCCATTTTACATACTAGTAAACAGAGCCTCAGAGAGATCAAGTGACTTGCCCTAAGTCACAGCTAGTTAGTGCCAGAACTGGAACTCACAGTTTTTTTTTTGTTTGTTTGTTTTTTAGCTGCGTTCTTTTCTTTTTTTTATATAGCTACTTTATTTATTTATTTATTTATTTTTGTTTGTGTTGGGTCTTCGGTTCGTGCGAGGGCTTTCTCCAGTTGCGGCAAGCGGGGGCCACTCTTCATCGCGGTGCGCGGGCCTTTCACTATCGCGGCCCCTCCCGTTGCGGGGCACAGGCTCCAGACGCGCAGGCTCAGTAGTTGTGGCTCACGGGCCCAGCCGCTCCGTGGCATGTGGGATCTTCCCAGACCAGGGCTCGAACCCGTGTCCCCTGCATTAGCAGGCAGATTCTCAACCACTGCGCCACCAGGGAAGCCCAAACTCACAGTTTTTAATGCTTGCAAACCCCATGATCGTTCCCATCACACTGACACAACATGCCCTCCTAAATACCTTTCTCCAAAAAAACACGTGAAGAACAGAAAATGCATTGTTACTTTTTTTAAATTTTATTTATTTTATTTATTTATTTTTGGCTGCATTGGGTCTTCGTTGCTGCGCGCAGGCTTTCTCTAGTTGCAGCGAGCGGGGGGCTACTCTTCGTTGTGGTGCGCGGGTTCTCATTGTGGTGGCTTCTCTTGTTGTGGAGCACGGGCTCTAGGCGCATGAGCTTCAGTAGTTGCGGCACGTGGGCTCAGTAGTTGTTGCTCGCGGGCTCTAGAGCTCAGGCTCAGTAGTTGTGGCACATGGGCTTAGTTGCTCCGCGGCACGTGGGATCTTCCCGGACTAGGGCTCGAACCCATGTCCCCTGCATTAGCAGGCGGATTCTTAACCATTGCGCCACCACGGAAGCCCTGTTTGTTACTTTTGTGTGGGGGGAAGGGTGGGGAAGTTTCTCTATTAATGATTAAATTCATTTTCTAAAAGTGAAGACAAAAACTTATTGAATAGCACATTGCACTTTCAGAAGTACTAAAAAGTCTTACATGATTCATACCTCCTATTACTCCCAGCTCAGGTATTAGGGAGATACTTTTCTTTCACTCCCTTGTTTAATGAAGGCTAAGGAATTATTCCCAGCCTCTTAATAAAAAAGACATCTTTGTGGCCAATATAAGAGAGATTTTTTTTTTTTTTTAATTTTGGCTGCCCTGGGTCTTAGCTGCGGCATTCAGGATCTTCACCGTGGGATATTCGCCGCGGGATCTTTAGTTGAGACGTGCATGTGGGATCTAGTTCTCTGACCAGGAATGGAACCCAGGCCCCTCGCATTGGGAGCGCAAAGTCTCACCCACTGGACCACCAGGGAAGTCCCCAAGAGAGTAATTAGATGTAGCACTTTTCAAAGCATTTCCAAAAATCTTTGTCAAATTCAGTGTAATCACCAAACTTATTATTTCCCATTGAAAGTAATCTTGAAAATTCACTCTCAAGAGGTGGTTTTCTTGAAGAGCTTCTAAAATTTATTTTCATAGTATATTTACATGATAAATAATAGCATTACCACTATTCTACAACTTTCCCATACAGTATCTCATTTGATCCTTGAAACAAGCCACTAAGACAGGCAGGGACCGAAATCCCCGACATTCAATAGATGAAGAAACTGAAGCTCTGGGAGGTTGTTTTTGCCTATGGTCATGGGCCCTATCTCTTAGTTGAATATTCTCTCCAACAAAGCATGTGAAAAGTTCTTAATTATCAGAACTTCAACTTGTCAATCAACATTCAACTTGTCAATTACATAGGACTTTTCCTTCTTGCTCTATGCCTTTAATTCCCTTTCAGAAAGGAAGATTTGGGGACTAAATAACATTCAATCCTAATCAGTCCTAACTCTGCTTAGCTTTCTGAGATCAGATGGGAAATAGAAATCTATTTTCTTACCCATAAGAGCACAAGTGAAATGAGCTGGTTTAAATTACTGGATAAACTCTACATTTGTCTATCGCCCAATATCAAAATACTTGTAAACTATGTAACTACTCTATATCCTAAAAACGATATGTAAGTCTTCTAAACCTGAAGCTCAGGATGACAACCTAGACTATAGAAATTAAAAATTAAACTGCCAAAGCTCAAATCCTGGCTCCATATCTTCTCAGCTGTGTGATCTCCTGGGCAAGTTTCTTTGCCTCTTGGAGCTTCGGATTCCTTAGCCCTAAAATTAGGGGTTTAAAAAAATGTTTTCATAAGGATTAAAAGAGATAATGCACTTAAAACATTTAGCATAGTGTCTAGCACTTATTTAAATATTGATAACTTGGCACTGACACTATTATTGGCATTTACGATTCAGCAAACTAGATTTATCTATGCACTTTCCTATTCAATCCATAAATGACTGCACTTTGCAATATATTATAATATATAACATACCTAATATACTTTATGCTTAAAAGATACTACAACCACCAATATACTCAATTCCCTTTAGCAGTTAGCCAGATATTACTTTTCTAAATCTCAGAAAAAGTAGAGTTGCAAAGGTTACTCCATCAATCAAGAGTGAGGCTGAAACTAAGAGCTCCATTTTTAATGGATATGGACTATGATATATACAGAAAATTTGCTTGAAATTATACGTAGCTGTAATGTGGTGGAATGGTGATTTCTATCTTGATAATGGACTAATGTAACCTAAAGAAGGGTCAGTGTTACAGCAGTATACAAATCCTGTTGAAAGAGATGGATGATGCAACTTCTGTAGTAAGAATGGAGTCAACTCTGAGTCACCAGTATAACCCTGAGGAGCACTAAAGGAGATAGGAGAATTCTTGAGTACTGACTCCTAGGCTCAGCATCTTAGTCAACTGTGTGTAAGATGTTTCAGTGCTATTCGAACACAGTATTGCTCATACTAGTGAATCTCAAGAAAACATTAAGTGCAAAAAATACTAGAGTCATTAACTCCTGACTATGATTAAGTCCCATGAATTTTCTGTAATCATCTCAAAAATATTTTGTGTCAGGCCTCTGGCCCTTCTCTAGTAGGTCCTCCAAAAAGATTTGTTGAATAAATGAACTTCATTTTTAAAAATTGTTAAGAGCATTGGCTACGGAGTCAAGCTGACTTGGATATCCTAACTCCATCACTTATCAGCTCTATGACTTTAAGCTAGTTAATTAATCTCTTTTGGTTTCAGTTTTCTCATCTGTAAAATGGGAAATGCCAAGTATTGAACTGTAAGGACCAAAAGGCACAGGAGACCGACTAATGCTTGGCACATAGTAAGCCTGAAGTAAATAGCAGCCTTTATACTTTTTGCTACAAGAGTAAGGCATTATCAAGACGTCTTTGTCCATCAAATGCGTTTAAGCACAGATCAGACCTTTTCCAGAAGGAGTGAAGGTAAAAACATATCCAAAAAGGATGAGGAAGGCCTTGTAAATGATAATCTTATCCACAATGGGAAATGATGGGCAGGGAGAGGAAAGACAGGGGGTGACAAGCTAGAAAAATGATACATCCCAGGGTGGGAGTGATGGCATTAGTAAGCTCTTCAGGGGAGAGCTGCCACATGGGGAGGGGACTCCGGAGTCAATTACTTAGGAGTCAATTACTTCGGCCAGGCCTGCCCTGGGACTTACCGTGGGGCAAGGCAATGTGGAGAGGCCTGGTATAGACAAAGATAGCGGGGCAGGGGGTGCCGGGGAGACATAACTGGCTAGTAGGAGCCATGACTCGCGGCCGGGCAGTGCCCAGACCAGGCCCCAGTCGGGGGCTGCGGCCCGGTGAGCAATAGAAGGCCCTGGGGCTTGGACACTCTAGTACCCGTAGTGGCTGTGAAGGGCAAAGAAATTTGTTCTGAGGTGATCACACCATCTACGCTGATACCTGCCTGCCTGGGACGGGATGGAGGCGAGGAGGAGGAAGAGCCGCTTCCCTCGGGAGGAAGGGGAGGCGGGCGGGTAGGGGAGAAGCAAGGGACGCAGGTCCCACTGCCTCGGGGGAATCAAGCACGCCGGACTGGCTCCCGCCTCCCTTAGGGCCCAGCGTGGAGGCGGGACCTCAGCGGTTACCGACGGAAACCGCCTCGGAGTGGGAAGTCGCGTCACGGACAGGCAGCTGCTAAACCAATGGAGCCGGAGCATGGGGCGGATGTTGCCTCCCATTGGTGGCTGTTGGGCGCGCCCAGCAGCCAATGAGTCAGCCCAGGGGGCGTCGCAGTGACGTTAGCTGCGGAGGAGGCCGCTTCGAATCCGCAGCGGCCAGCTTGGTGGCCTGGACCAATCAGCGGCCTCCAACGAGCAGGGCCTTCGCCAATCGGCAGCCTCCACGACGGGGCTGGAGGGAGGTTATATAAGCGGAGTAGGCAACAGCGCGATTGACGCTGACTGAGCGCTCAGAGGCGCATCGATTTGGGGTTTTGGTGCGTGTGAGAGGTAGGTACCGCGGCCTGCAGTTCCGGACCTGCCCTTCGCCTTGTACACTGCTTCTCCTGACCCCGGGCTGTGTCGTCCTCAGCTCGGGCACGTCGGTGCGCTCTCGTGTTGCGGCCTGTGGCTGGTTTGCCTGCGAAGCCCTGCCTGCCTGCTGAGTGAGTGGACGACGGTGCCGGTAAGATGAAGCTCTCCCTGGTGGCTGCGGTGCTGCTGCTGATGCTTGGCGCGGCGCGGCCAGAGGAGGAGGACAAGAAGGAGGACGTGGGCACGGTGGTCGGTATCGACCTGGGCACCACGTACTCCTGGTAAGTGGGGTTTGTGGAAAACGGGAGAATGGGGAGTGGCCTCCTGGGCTGCCGTGAGTATCGCTGATTTCTTCTGTTCGGTTTTTCCGTCAGCGTCGGGGTGTTCAAGAACGGCCGCGTGGAGATCATCGCCAACGATCAGGGCAACCGCATCACGCCCTCTTATGTGGCCTTCACTCCTGAAGGGGAGCGTCTGATCGGCGATGCAGCCAAGAACCAGCTCACCTCCAATCCTGAGAACACGGTCTTCGACGCCAAGCGGCTCATCGGCCGTACATGGAACGACCCGTCTGTGCAGCAGGACATCAAGTTCTTGCCTTTCAAGGTTCGACCTGGTTTTTCTCTTCTAAATAGAAAGTGCGAAAAAAAAGAAAAAAAAGAAAGTTGGGGGGGGTGGGAGTATTTAGGATTAAGAAGTTACTGAAAAACAGTGCAGAGACAAGCAAAAAGGATACAGACATGGTGTATCTATAATTTTTATTTAATAGTTTCAGTGTGTTACAGAACTTAAGAAAGTAAGGTTGGCAAAGAAATTTCATGCGTAACTACTCTGTCCACAGTAGTTTAGCATTAAGAGACTGGTTAGAACTGAAGAGACTTGTAATTGTCAGGCACCTATACTCCTTAAAGTATTTCCGTTGAATATTCAGCTCCAAAGGACCAAAGTAAACCAAACTGTGGGTGAAGAAGTGGGTCTCAGACATTCCTCTTTTTAAAGTTTAAAATGTCATTGCTTCTACGTCTGAAAATAATTATTCTTTAAAATAGGTGGTTGAAAAGAAAACTAAACCGTACATTCAAGTTGATGTTGGAGGTGGGCAAACAAAGACATTTGCTCCTGAAGAAATTTCTGCCATGGTTCTCACTAAAATGAAGGAAACTGCTGAGGCTTATTTGGGAAAGAAGGTAAGTATTTCTAGAACAATGTCAAGCAGTTTTATTATTACTATTCTTGATTGATTGTGTTGTGTTGATGCTTTCATCGTTTTAAAAATCTGAATGACATCCATGCATCAGTTTTAATTACTTGCGTGCTTTACTGTAGGCCAAACAATACTAGCACCTTTCATGTGTTATCACTTAATGCTTGCAAATCCATGGGTATAAAATTATATATTATACCCATTTTAATAAAGCGATGGCTTGGCTGTAACTTAAATAAAGGTTAAGCCGTGTGATAAAATATGTTTAATTATCTTTTGTTATCATTTTAGGTTACTCATGCAGTTGTTACTGTACCAGCCTATTTCAATGATGCCCAACGCCAGGCAACCAAAGATGCTGGAACTATTGCTGGGTTGAATGTTATGAGAATCATCAATGAGCCGTAAGTGTTAAATTTAAAAAGATGGCATATTTGCCAAATGGGGAAAGGTAAACTTAACTAAGTTATTTATTTTTTTTCTTTCTCATTCTCCTAACAGTACAGCAGCTGCTATTGCTTATGGCCTGGATAAGAGGGAAGGGGAGAAGAACATCCTGGTGTTTGACTTGGGTGGTGGAACCTTTGACGTGTCTCTTCTCACCATTGATAATGGTGTCTTTGAAGTCGTGGCCACTAATGGAGATACTCATTTGGGTGGAGAAGACTTTGACCAGCGTGTCATGGAACACTTCATCAAGCTCTACAAAAAGAAAACTGGCAAAGATGTTCGGAAAGACAACAGAGCTGTGCAGAAACTCCGGCGTGAGGTAGAAAAGGCCAAACGGGCCCTGTCTTCTCAACATCAAGCAAGAATTGAAATTGAGTCCTTCTATGAAGGAGAAGACTTCTCTGAGACCCTGACTCGGGCCAAATTTGAAGAGCTAAACATGGTATGTTCATTGTTTTTTGCTTTGCTAATGAGATCTAGTTAGACTGTATGAGTTTGGGACAATGCATTTAGGTATTTGGATTATACCTGGGTATGACAGGCATCATCACAGTAATTTGTCACTTATTCTAGGACCTGTTCCGTTCTACCATGAAGCCTGTCCAGAAAGTGCTGGAAGATTCTGATTTAAAGAAGTCTGATATTGATGAAATTGTTCTTGTTGGTGGCTCTACTCGAATCCCAAAGATTCAACAACTGGTTAAAGAGTTTTTCAATGGCAAGGAGCCATCCCGTGGCATAAACCCAGATGAGGCTGTAGCGTATGGTGCTGCTGTCCAGGCTGGTGTACTCTCTGGTGATCAAGATACAGGTAAGTCAGTGTCACAGCATCTTCCATAGTGCTTCAGAGTATAATTAGCTGTTGCTTTAGAAAGCAATAGATTATGAGCAGTAAGCTCACACAGCTAGTAAAGGGTACAGTGAGGTCAAGACCTGGCACAGGCTCAAGATCCTTAGCAACTATATTTAATTCATTGCTTCTGAAATGATTTTGCATAGAACCTAATCAAGTGGCAAGATGGAGAAGATGAAGTTGTATTGTTTGTGGGGTCTGCTTGGAATTGCTCCTGTGACTCCTGAATTAGAACTTAGCTCTATTAACTTAACTTTGCAGGTGATCTGGTATTGCTTGATGTATGTCCCCTTACACTTGGTATTGAAACCGTGGGAGGTGTCATGACCAAACTGATTCCAAGAAACACTGTGGTGCCCACCAAGAAGTCTCAGATCTTTTCTACAGCCTCTGATAATCAGCCAACTGTTACCATCAAGGTCTATGAAGGTAATTGCTTACATTTGTTAATACCATGGTATGTTTATGAAGAGCTTGACTTCTTTTAACATACTTTATTGAAATGTCTAGGGAAAGAAATATCTGCTATTTTCAGGTGGGAGGGCCCTAATTTAACTAGAGTTGAGTTTGGTAGAGCCAGTACTAAAATGTATTTCTTATCTAGCTATCTAGCACTCTTTCCCATTAAAAATACCTTCTGGGGGAATTCCCTGGCTGTCCAGTGGTTAGGACTCCACGCTTCCACTGCAGGGGGCACAGGTTCGATCCCTGGTCGGGGAACTAAGATCCCACATGCTGCACGGTATGGCCAAAATAAGTAAATTCAAAAATACAAGAAGAAGGACTTCCCTGGTTGTCCAGTGGCTAAGACTCTGCACTCCCAATGCAGGGGTCCCGGTTTCAATCCCTGGTCGGGGAACTAGACCCCACGTGCTGAAACTAAGAGTTCGCATTGCCACATCTAAAAGATCCCTCATGCCGCAGCTAAGACCTGGCGCAGCCAAATAAATAAATTAAAAAAATAAATATTAAAATACAAGAACAAGTAAAGGGTTCATACTGCTATAAAATAGATGAAATTCAATTAAGAGTTACTAGTAACTTAACTCACTGTTCCTTTCCCAACAGTGACCCACTTCTAGGTTGATAGAGTGCCCTTGACACTACAGGCTCTAACAGACTGAAACACAGGGATCCAGATGTACTAATGTTTGTCGGTAACAGCTAACAAATTTTTTTTTGTGTGACTTCTAGGTGAACGACCCCTGACGAAAGACAATCACCTTCTGGGAACTTTTGATCTGACTGGAATTCCTCCTGCTCCCCGTGGGGTTCCACAGATTGAAGTCACCTTTGAGATAGATGTGAATGGCATTCTTCGAGTGACAGCTGAAGACAAAGGTACAGGCAACAAAAATAAAATCACAATTACCAATGACCAAAATCGCCTGACACCTGAAGAAATTGAAAGGATGGTCAATGATGCTGAGAAGTTTGCCGAGGAAGACAAAAAGCTCAAGGAGCGCATTGACACCAGAAATGAGTTGGAAAGCTATGCCTACTCTCTAAAGAATCAGATTGGAGATAAAGAAAAGCTGGGAGGTAAACTTTCCTCTGAAGATAAGGAGACCATGGAAAAAGCCGTAGAAGAAAAGATTGAGTGGCTGGAAAGTCACCAAGATGCTGACATTGAAGATTTCAAAGCTAAAAAGAAGGAGCTAGAAGAAATTGTTCAGCCAATTATCAGCAAACTCTATGGAAGTGCAGGCCCTCCCCCAACTGGTGATGAGGAACCAGCAGACAAAGATGAGTTGTAGACACTGCTCTGCTAGTGCTGTAATATTGTAAATAACTGGACTCAGGAACTTTCGTTAGGAGAAAATTGAGAGAACTTAAGTCTCGAATGTAATTGGAATCTTCACCTTGGAGTGGAGTTGAAAATGCTATATAGCCCAAGTGGCTGTTTACTGCTTTTCATTAGCAGTTGCTCACATGTCTCGGGGTGGGGGGCGAGGAAGAATTGGCTATCATCAAAAGTGGGTAAAAAAGCTGGGTTAGGATTTGTGTTCACCTTGAAAATGTTCTATTTAACAATTGGGTCATGTGCATCTGGTGTAGGAACTTTTTTCTACCATAAGTGACACCAATAAATGTTTGTTATTTACACTGGTCTAAGTTTTGTGATAAGCTTCTAATTAGGTTAGTCATTTATTTTAAGGTTAGAGTCTCGGGTTGAGGGGAGTGTTTGGCGTTTTGAGGTAAGGAAAACACTTTTTTTTATTCAGTCATTTCTGGAAATCTGCCTAACCTAATCTAAGAAAAGGGGTGGGCGGTTCATCCATATCCTTAACTAGGCAAGGGCCATTTTACAGTGCCCAAGAGTGGACTTTTCCTGAGCATAATTGTAATTTCCCATTTCCCCTTACCTTTCAAAAACTTCTGGTGGCCTTTTATTACTAATGATGCTTTATACCTGCTTGGATTCCTTTGAGATTTGATAGAGTGATGGATCACTGATGATAACGTTACACACCTGGATTCAGTTCATAATTTTAGAATGTGAAGGTGTATTTTTGAACCTCAGCTATGTCAGTCTCCATCTCAGTGGTACAGGAGTGGGATCTAGAATGGTGACCTACATTTAGCCCTACTAAAGTTTAATAAGTATGCTCAATAAAGGGCAGGGTATCATGCTAACATGAAATCCAGTTCAGCCCAAGGATAGGTATTCTATAGATGGGCAACCAGCTGAAAGGTTAACTTGTGGAACTAGGACCTGACAGTGTGATAGTTTTACTCTGAGGCCCAGACCTCTGCTGCGTTGCCCAAAAGCATTTGGACAGAGGATCTTCAGGCCAACGTCCATACAAACGTTAAAAATGACCTGCAGTGCTATGTGCAGTGGGATAGGGCGTAGTGGGGACAGATAAGGGCCAGTCTTTGTCCCTGTCCCCAGTGGCTTTCAATACCAAAAGCCAACAGTCTGCACCTCTTTCTGAGGAGCAGCTAATGAATATTAAAAACACTTCAACCTGTGAATGTCCACTCCCTAATTTCTACAGCTGCTTGTTGTATCTAGCAATTAGGATTTCTGCAACATTTTTGTGATTAGTATTCTTAACAATCAGCCAATCTATTACTCAGTTACCTGGGTTATATTGCTGGTAAAACCCTTTATATAATAGAGGTTTTTGCCCTGGGCTATCCAGTTCATCTCTTTACCTACCAAAGTAGGTAAAAGCCAAAGGGATATATAGTGCAGAAGATATTGGAGGTATGAAACAACTAAGGTTTCATTTAACTTTTCTGAAAGTAATTGACATTTAAAAGTAGTAAAAATGTAGTTTTATTAATCAACTACAGTCACAATACAATCATTATAGATTTCCCCTTCCGTATTCATCCCACCAAACACAAAACAGAGTAGTGTGTCAGTCTGACTTTCTTCACGAGAGTCACCACCTTCGGTTACTCCTTTCTCAGTGGAATCCCCTTTCTCAGCAGCACAGTTTAGAGTGGCAGAATTTGAATCTTCTTTCTCAGAAGTACATGTCACTGGCCATGGAATGATACACATGGAATGGTCCAATCGTCCAGGGGGTAGAAAAGTATCAAATTTAAGCAAGGTCCAATGCTGCTTTTCTATTTTGGAAAAAAAAAAAAAAAGGGTCTGTGTTAAGAAATTTCCAGAAATGCTCTGTGATGTGCTGTGTCACCTGAGCCCTAACAGAAACAGGAAATAAAAGGGGAAAACCCCTAATGGCACTGTTACTGCTTTGATGATGTCATTCCCTAAAAGTCTGGTTGTCATTCTTTTGGATTTAGATGTGGAGGGACCAAAATGAAAGACCAAAGCATTGTGATACTTTTCAAAGAATGGTCACATTTGCTTAAAGACCCACAGCGAACAACACCTGCTCACCTATGTGATACTGGTACATTGTGCCCAGGGCTCCAGTGGGAGTCATCCCTCCAAAGATATACAGGTGCTTTCCTACAGCCACAGCTGAGTGGGCAGCACAGCCTGTGGGAGCTGCCCCAGTGGGACTTAGCTTCTGCCACTTCATGTCACCTGCCAAGAGATAGAAAGTGTTTAGGTACAACATGGCCTAGACTGTGGTTTCAAACTTAACCTGTCAGACTCCTGCAGTTTGCAAACCAATCACTGAACTTCATTCACTGAGAGCTCTGAGAGATCCTATAGCAAGGTTTGGTGTGCACAAAAATCACTTGGGGGAGCTGAAATTCTGTTTGGCTAGTCCAGGGAGGGAGGGAGGGGCTCAGTAATCTATAATTTTAACAAGCATCCCAGGTGATTCTGATGTGGGTGGTCTTTGGAGCACACTGAGGAATGTGATCCGGTCTTTGGTGACCATCACCATTAAGTATTTTGGAGCCCAGAAGTAGGTGAGGTTCCAAGTGTGTGTGTGTGTGTGTGTGTTTTGTGTGTGCAAGCATGCCTGTATGTGCACACACGTGCATGTTTGAAATACAGTTCCTTAGAAAGCAACTTTGTGAGTACTGGCTAGACACTAAGTATCTTGCTTACTTCATTCTCTTAATAGCGGTATGCAATTGCTATTACTTCTGCCTACCTTCTTTCTTCTTAAAGATGAAGAAATAGGATTAGAGAGGGAAAGAGGCTTGTCGGAGATCCCACAGCTAGCAGGTGGCAGAGCTAGAATTGTACTCAGGTCTGACTCCAAAACCTGTGTTCTCTATGCTGTAACGTGCTGCCTCAGCACCTATTTCCAACCTATTTCTGCAGGTAGTTGCAACTTTTCAGACAAGAATTTAAATGAGGCAGGATATCACTGGATTTTAGGTTTTAGAGAACTACCTGGGTTGGAAAGGAGGAAAAATAGTTAGGAAGTAGTTCCTTGCACAAGAGAAAAGGACTTTCTTTTTTAAAATAAGCATTAAGGGACTTCCCTTGTGGTCCAGTGGTAAAGAATCCACCTTCCAATGCAGGGGATGCAGGTTTGATCCCTAGTCAGGGAACTAAGATCCCATGTGCCGTGATGCAACTAAGCCCATGCGCCGCAACTACTGAGCTCGCGCGCCTCAACTAGAGAGCCCCCGTGCCGCAAACTACAGAGCCCACGCTCTCTGGAGCTGTGCATCACAACTAGAGAAGAGAAAACCCACACGCCACAACTAGAGAGAAGCCCGTGCGCTGCAAAGAAACATCCCACATGCTGCAATGAAGATCCCATGTGCCGCAACTAAAACTCAATGCAGCCAAAAAAAATTTTTTTTAATTAAAAAAAATTTTTTTAAAGAAAAAACTAAATAAAATAAGCATTAAAACTCTGTTTGACTGCTTGCAAGGAATGCTTCTGTGAAGATATTTTCCATCTGTCAGTTCAAGGCAGGGGTCCAGCAACTCAGAGTTGGAAGGTAGAATCACCCAGTCCAGTCAAATATCCTAGGCAATGCAGGAATCCAAGCCAGTGTCAGCCGGCCTCAGATGTCACCAAACCAGAGAACCTATTGTTTGGCAAGGTAGCCCGATACACTGCACAGCAGTTCTCATGCATTCTGCCCATAGTTCCAATTCCTGTCGTCTGGAGCAACGCAGAACATATTCATTTGTTCATCTGTCCACTTTTTTTTTAATATTTTAAATTTTTTTGGCCGCACTGTGCGGCATACAGGATCTTAGTTCCCCAACCAGGGATCGAACCCATGCCCCCTGCAGTGGAAGCGCAGAGTCTTAACCACTGGACCGCCAAAGAAGTCCCTATCTGTCCACTCTTAACAGATATGCACTCATCACTCGCGACCTGCCAGACACTGTGCTCAATGCTGGAAATATACTGGCGGAAAAAAAGAGACAAAGTCCCTGCCCTAAAGGAGCTCATGGTCTGCAAGAATGATCCAGAAAGAGTCCAGGCTCTCTAGGGCACATCAGCCCTTCAGACACTTAAAGACAATTCTCATGTTATCCCTAACTTTCCTCTTCTCAGTGTTTTTAACAATTTAGCGTGACAGTTCTGGTTGTCCACCTCCAGACACACTCTAGAAGTTATCCATGGGGTTAACGGGTATTGCTTGAAAGAAATCCAGTCGGGAAACACAAAGCATAATGAATTTTAATGAAAGAGCAGGGTTGTTGGAAGGATAAGAAATAATGGGTAGGTACATGGCAAACAGAAATACGTGCTTTTATTGTTATTTCTTATTATTATTCAGGCCACATTTCACAGAATCTAGTGAAGATTCTGCTGGCTGGTCAAGAGCAAGGCTCTAGTCAATCAAAGCATATTTTATTTAATCCTAAGCAGACAAGCCCCCATGCTCTCCACCCTACTTACTGATATCAATGCAATGGAGATCATCATAGAAATTGTCTGCTGCCAAGCCTCCATGGATGAAGAGCTTTGTCCCTGCTGCCACCATCACATGACCGTGCCGGGGGGATGGAGGTTTTCCAAGTGTCTCTGGTTGTGACCAGGTCAGGGTATCTAGAAAAATAAATTCAGTGATATTAGATGACAAAGCTATGAAGAAAGAACACGAGAAATATAACTAAGCCTCACCTCCCAGCAAGCAGAGATGCTCCAAGCAGAGAGGGACCTGGGGGGTCATTCACTGCAACTTGCCAACCCAACCCAGGCCTCCCTCCGTCCACAGCCTTTACAGCCTCTGCTGGTACACATCCAGGGCTGGAGAATTCACTGCCTAATATGCCTGCCCCTTCTACTGGGCATTAAGGAACCACTTCTTGCTTTGAATCAAAAAAAGACCTCCCTTAAGTTTCTTCAACCTAGAACGGCCCCAGAGTTAAAAAGAATGAGTCTACTTCTGGGACAGGCCTTCAGAGGTTTCTCTTTTTTAAGACAATATTCTTAATTGATTTGCTGGAAGGGTGGGGAAAAAAATAGACTACTTTTAAAGTTAGCAGGGCTTCCTGAAGTGGTTGTATAGGATAATGGTTAGAGGATGGGATTTGGAGTTAAAACCAGGTTATTTCACTGAATAACTATGTGGCCTTGCACCAGTTAATTCTATAAGCTTCAGTTTCTGTAGTTGTAAAATGAGGAGAAACTACCTGATAATACCTACCTCTCAGGGTTGAAGTGTGGATTAAATGAGATAATGTATAGAAAGCACAGGCACAGAGAAAGTACTCAATACATGAGAGTTATTAATATGGGTATGATCCAAATAGTGCAGATGTATTTTACCTGTTGAAAACCCTTCATATCTTCAAAATTGTACATATATAGAATTCAGGAAAATCAATCATTTCAACATACCAGATAAGTCTTAAAGGAGTGCTACAAAAATTATCTGAGACAAAAGCCTGCCAAACAAGTTATCTCTGAATTACCATTTGTGACATGCCTGAAGGTTGTTCAAGGAGCCCCCAGAGTTCCAAAGAATACAATCTGAAATAATCAGAAAAAGTTTATGCCTAAATATGTTTACCACAGCATTGTTTGTAATAGAGAAGAACTGGAAATAGCCTAAGTCCATCAACAGGTGAATGGGTGAGTTATTGCTACAGTCATGATAGAATACTATGTATTCATTAAAAACATTGAAAAAACTTTGTGATTACAGGGGAAATGCTTAAGTGAAAAATACAGGATACAAATAGTACACCTAGAATTATCTCTGCTATTTAAAAAAAAAACACCGTAGTTGTACTGAAATGTTAACAATTTTGGGGTGATAGTATTTTTTATATATATACATATATATATATACGTATATATTTTTTTCTCTTACAGTTTTTTTTTTTTAAAAAATTTATTTATTGATTGATTGATTGATTGCTATGTTGGGTCTTCGTTTCTGTGCTAGGGCTTCCTCTAGTTGCGGCAAGCAGGGGCCACTCTTCATCGCGGTGCGCGGGCCTCTCACTATCGCGGCCTCTCTTGTTGCGGAGCACAGGCTCCAGACGCGCAGGCTCAGTAGTTGTGGCTCACGGGCCGAGTTGCTCCGCAGCATGTGGGATCTTCCCAGACCAGGGCTCGAACCCGTGTCCCCTGCATTGGCAGGCGGATTCTCAACCACTGCGCCACCAGGGAAGCCCTCTCTTACAGTTTTATATATTCAAAACCAATATTATTTAAAATTTTAAAACCGCTTTAAAAGAATCACACAGTCCATTCTTTCTGGATAAAGTCATACTGTGACGTGTCTTAATTCTTAATTTAAACTTTGTAAGTTCGAAATTTTGCTTATTGCCTTTTCTCAAAAAAGGCTGCAAAAACACTCATGAAAATTATTTTTGTCACATGCTATTTGTAAAGTATTATTCATAAATGCCCACTAGTAAGAGGAAGAAATGTAAATAAATACTACTTAGACAAAAATTTGGCAAGAGGTCTCACAATTTTAAATGTTCATACCATTTTGACCCTACGTAATTCCACTCCTTAGCATCTAGTCCATATTAAATTGTTGTAACATGTGCAGAAATTAATGTATATATTCACTGTAACACTGTCAGCAAAAAGGTCAGTCAATAGGAAAATGACTGAATGAATAGGGATTCCCACACAAAGATATGCTTTGCAAGGAAATTTCTGACTTAGGAAAGATCCATGATGTGTGATCAAATGAAGGAATAATAATGATAATACAATGATTATTCATTAGGTGCTTCCTATGTGTTAGGCACTGTGCTATGCACTGTATCACATTATCTCATTTAATCTTTCCAACTCTTTGTGGTAGGCACTATTACTATCTCTATTTTACACATCAGCAAACTAAGGCCTAGAGAGATTAAGAAATTAGTCTAAAGTAATACAGAAACTAGATGTCAGATCTGGTCCTGAGTCCCTGTCCTATGGCTTCAAAGTTTATACTTTCGACTAGTACTAAGATCTGCCCTTAGACCTGCAAAAGTAAGAGGCAGACCAACATTTATAATTTAATAATTCTATGTGTGTGTTTTAAAGTTTTTATATAATTTCAAAATCCATAGAAAATTCATAGATGTTCATAAACACATGTGCATATGATTTATAATTGTACAGGAAAATCTGGAGGTAGACATTAGGAATGGCTAACAGTGTTTACCTCTGTCTGGGGAGTGGGAAGGAAAGGTGTAAGGGGTAACATTTTACTTTTTTGCTTTATAAACTATACTGTTTAAATTTTTAAAATTGATCAATTATTCCTTTTTAAATGCAAATTTTGCTATGGGTAGAAGATATCAGCTAAGAGATATACTGAAGAAGTCTAGAAGTGAGACACACAGCCAGGTTGTCATTTTCTAACCTCTGCTTCCTTCATCGGGTAAGCTGCAGGCCGGGGTAACCCTGACCAGGTAAGTGGCAGCCCCAGGGTTCCCCCGAGTCCATACTTGCATCAAACACATGCAGCTTCACATCCTGCACGGGCTGGGCGCCTCTCTCTCCGCCCCCAAAGACATACAGCTGGTTTCCGATGGTTGCCGATGATGTGTGGAATGTTCTTGGGGATGGGGGTGGGCTGGTCACCTTTGGCGTGGTCCAAGTCCTCGTTTCTGGTCCACAGAGAAGGTAGGTATCTAAAACACCCAGGCTGAGGGGCCTCTGACATCAACTCTGGGGCTGGGCAAGGTCATTTTGCAAACCCCAATCCTTAAGGCGGACAGTGTAGGTCTAGGCGGGGATCTCATGCCACCAAATTCAAGGAGGGGTAGGGGGCAATACTTAGAGTTTGTCCAGATAGACCCAAATTCCCAAGACTGAAAAGCCACAAGTACAATTAAGAATGAGGCCAGTTTGTTTTTGGAGGCCTTCAAACATCCTCTCTGAACCCTACTCCCCTTTGATGACTGAGTACCCTGCCCTGTGCCCATTCAGAGGAGCCCAACAGCTGCTAAAATTCATTCCCACTAGATGCAAGAAACTAAATGTGCCAAGTTTCTCAGGATATGTGGCCACTAAAAGAAAGTAGACAATATTATTACAGCTTCAGTAGTAGCAGTAATTGTCCCTACTACACAGTAAGTGCTAAATAAATACTAGTTTCCCCATTTTACAGATAAGGAATTGAAGCAGAGACAGATTAAGTCACTCATTTAAGGTTACATGGCTAGTAAATGGCTGAGTTGGGATTCAAATTCTGTTTCAACACCACCAAGATCTATGTATTTTCCACTCTTCTGACTTGAAAATAAAATTTCACCACGTGGGTAGGTGTACAGAAGCTTATTTCTTTTCAGAATGAAGCATGAATTTTATAGAAACACAAGCGGTAACTGAGCACCTCCCTTGTGCAGAATCATTGCCCTGAGCACTCTGCCATCCCCACTATCCTCAGTCAACCCTGGGAGGCGGGTGGAAAGTATCTCCACTTTGCAGATGAGGGAACTGAAGCTCAGAAAGTCTAAATCCTTTCTCCCAGGTCACAGTGTTGGTGAGTAGTAGAGCAGGGCTCTGAACACAGATCTGTCAAAACTCCCGTACTTATTCCACTACAACACACTAGGAATTCTTCCTCCCTCCCTTCCTCCCTCCCTCCCGTGCCACATGGCTTGTGGGATGTTAGTTCCTCAACCAGGGATTGAACCTGACCCCACGGCAGTGAAAGTGCCAGGGAATTCCCAGGAATTATTTCTTGACTGGGAAATTCTGTGCCTTTTGTAAAGGTCTTCATTCAGTATACAAAGTGGCGCACGAAGCATGTGTAATATGTGTGGGACTCAAAACATGAGCCTGGAGACCAAACAAGTCTCAGCCTATATCCAAAACATAATGGGGACTTCCCTGGTGGTCCAGTGGTTAAGATTCCACGCTTCCACTGCAGGGGGCACGGGTTCGATCCTTGATTGGGGTACTAAGACCCGCAAGCTGCATGGCCAAAAAAAAGAAAAAACCCAAAACAAAGCATAACGTAATTGTCTCTATAGCTACAGATCTTGGATAGCTTTTGGATTTTAGGGGGAGTTAGAAGGGGCACAACCTCCAGGGTCAGAAGATCCTGGGATGGTGTGGCTGCCAAGCCAAACGTTAGCACAAATAATACGAAAGGAGTCCTAAGCCAGATGAGTGACTCGCCTTAGTAACAAACGCAACTAATGATTCACTTACATCTTTCATATTTCCTGGGCATGGTGTCAAACTATACTTTCTAGGAGAGAAAAAGGATCTGGTGGAAAATCAATTCCTTTGACAAAAGCTTTCCAAATTCTCACTGTATTTTATTTAAATAGATGCCATCACTGAAAATCAAAGGAACTGATCTCCATCCAATCTAAAACTGATTTCCATCTGTCGAACCATAGCTACATCAACCACAACAACAATTATTGAGCATTAAGTATGTGCCAGATTTGAGTTAATTTAAATTCTTGCCAAACTTAACAAGGTAGGAACTGTTACTATCCCAAAACGACAAAGACCAGCTGTTGTAAAAATAAATCTGTTATCGATAGAGGGAACTGGGCAAGAGTTGACTGTTCTGTGAAAAATGTCCAGATTACTAGTAATTAACAAAATGCATATTTAAACAATTAGATACAAGGGTTTTTTTTGCCTATCAAATTAGCAGTGCTTAAAAATGATAAATTCGATACTGGTCAGGAGTGAAACAAGAACTATTAAACACAGTTGGAGAGAGGATAAGTTGAAAAAAATCTTTCTGGATAGGGAATTCCCTGGTGGTCTAGTGGTTAGGATTCTGGGCTTTCACTGCCGTGGCTTGTGTTCAATCCCTGGTTGGGGAACTGAGATTCCGCGAGCCACGCAGTGCAGCCAAAAAGAAAAAAAGTTAAAAAAAAAATCCTTCTGGAGAGCAATTTGATAGCATGTACTAAAAGCCTTAAAGTCCAGTGTTTTATCTAGTTCTTTTATTTCTGGGCATGAGTTCTAAGACAATAATTTTTTTTTTTTTAAACATGGAAGAACTTTTTTTTCTTTTTATTTATTTATTTTTGGCTGTTTTGGGTCTTCGTTGCTGCGTGTGGGCTTTCTCTACTTGCAGCGAGCGGGGTCTACGCTTCGTTGCGGTGCCCAGGCTTCTCGTTGAGGTGGCTTCTCTTGTTGCGGAGCATGGGCTGTAGGTGTGCGGGCTTCAGTAGTTGTGGCTCGCGGGCCCAGTAGTTGTGGCTCGCGGGCTCTAGAGCACAGGCTCAGTAGTTGTGGCGCACGGGCTTAGTTGCTCCACAGCATGTGGGATCTTCCCGGACCAGGGCTCGAACCCGTGTACCTTGCACTGGCAGGTGGATTCTTAACCACTGCACCACCAGGGAAGCCCCTAAGGCAATAATCTGAAATACAGTCAATGATTTCTGAACAAAGATGTTCACTGCTTTGTTATTTATAATGATAAAAATCTGAAGACAACCTATATGTTAAAAAAAAAAACCAGGGGAATTATGGTATTGTCATAAAAATTGAGGGACTTCCCTGGTGGTCCAGTGGTAAAGAATCCACCTTACAAAGCAGGGGACGCGGGTTCGATCCCTGGTCAGGGAACTAAGATCCCACATGCCACGGGGCAACTAAGCCCTTGCACCTCAACTAGAGAGTCCGCGTGCCGCAAACTACAGAGCCCATGCGCCCTGGAGCCTGCGTGCCACAACTAGAGAGAGAAAGCCCACAAGCCACAACTAGAGAGAAGCCCATGCGCCACAAGGAAAGATCCCATGTGCCGCAACTAAGACCCAATGTAGCCAAAAATAAATTAAATAAATAAATAAATAAATCTTAAAAAAGTGTGATGCAGCCATTAAAAATGATTTCAACAAAGCCTTATTAATAGGGAATTATTTCTGTGCTAATTATGAAATTAAAAAGAAAAAGATACAAGAGCGTAGTGGTGAAATAGGATGATCTCAGGTTTATAAAAATGCAGAGAAAAGACAGAAAGGAAGTACACAGAACTGTTATTAATAGCCTTAGGTCACAGGATTGTGGATGGCTTTTGTCCACTTATTTACACTTTTCAAATATTTTACAATGAACATAAATTATATTTATAAAGAGAAAAACAACAACAAAAAATGTTTTTAACTGACAAAAAGTCAGGTCCACCTCCCATGGGTGGTTCAGCAACATCCTCGCAGTAGTGATGTCCCCAAACTGCTTCCTCTGTGATAAAACTGCCAGTGAGACTAGTCAGGAGCTTTGCACTTTTTGACTAAAAGAAACATACTAGGAGGATCTAGATCAGGGTTTCTTAACTTTGGCACTACTGACATTTTAGACTATATAATTCTTTATTGTGAGGGGCCTTCCTGTGCATTACAGGATGTATGGCAGCGTCTCTGGCCTCTACCCAGTTGATTCCCTGCCCCGAGGTGTGACATGGCCAACTGTCCCCTGGGGGGCACCATCGCCCCCATTTGAGACCTCCGCTGTAGGTGACTTGGGTTCTAACCTGCCCCAGTCCCTGGCTCCCTGGTGACTTTAGGAAAGTCACTTCCCCTTGTGAGACCTGGGTTGCCCACTTGGCATAGCTTTTCTCTGAAGTCTCTTCCAGCTTTGGCTTTTAAGAAATGGATAATTTGTACACGTTATGAGGAAAACAAAATGTAATTCTATTATTTTCAGATTCTGCCAGAAGTTAAAATTTCTATTTTCTATGAGGTCAGCAAAGTTAAATGGATTAGTCAGTACAATCCACATGGGCTTTGGTACAGGAATTGGAATTGGATTTATTTATTCATTTTGGTAAATAAATAACCTTTGGCTACTTACCAGGATTCAGAACTTGTAGGCAATTTCGATTTCCTGACTGGTCGGCACCTCCAAACACCCAGATGCTGTGAGGTGTGCAGGAGGGAACAAAGCTGGCATGCTCGTACCGGGGCAAGAGGCCCTCCGAGGTGGCTAAATCCCACTGGTGTGTTCCTAGAAAACATTTCACCCAGTTCCTAGATTGGGGCTGCCAATGGCTTATACTGGTTAACAAACTTGGGGGAGGGTACTGAGGAGAAAAGGGTCAAAAACATAAGTGAACAACCATCAGATCACTTAAAGGGAATGTGGTCAACCTCCAAAAATTTTTATATCAGACACTTGTTGGGGGGGACGTCTGACTCGTCCATAAACCCTCTTCTACGGGAACTGTCCCCACTCTCCCAACCCCAGGGATAGATCCCAGGAGACTTGGTTGTACTACACCTTGACTTTCTAGGCTTAGCTGATAGGGTCAAAGGTAGTCACGACCCAAAACGGGCCAATCAGATCCTCTCTCCCAAGAATCTGGAATTCAAATAGATTTCTGGGTTTGGGTGGCCATCTTCTACCATGTGTGGAGAAGGAGAGAAAGCCAAAGTATGGGGAAGAGAAGAATGAAACATCTACATAAAGAAGCATATCTCTCCACAGAGAGTGGGGGAGGAAGTAGATGGTTTTTGACAGCTTTCTAATTCTTGCTTCCACTCTCTCCTGAGGCTAGGCCAAATCTCCTGCCTTTGGATTCTCTTTCTTTCTTTTTTTTTTTGCTGGTTTAAGAGAGTTTCTATTACCTGCAAGTAAATGACTTCTGGCTAAAACAATTTCACAGACTATTAATACCTAACTTATTAGTTATTTTAATTAGTAAACCACTTACATATGACCTTTACAGGCATTATCTTGTTAGATCATTACAAGTGCCAAGTGAAGCAAGTTATTATCCCTATTTTATGGGACACTGAAGCCCAGATGGTTTAGGTGGTTTAGCCAGAGTCACAAAGCTAGTAATAGGTCACGACAGAATTGTAACTGTACTAGACAGCAAGCTTCTTGAGAGCTGAAAGAGATTTAATTTACCTTTGATTTCCTAGTACAGGGTGTAGAAATTCAAATGCCTACAGAGGACTGGAGGAAATTGGAGAATGAGAGCCCCACTGATAGGTGGCAGCTCAGTTACAAAAAACTGTCACCATGTAGACATACAGGCGTACTGATGCCAGATCTTCCAAGATTATCAAGAGAGGCCAAACCACTTCAAGTTTTACATGCAGACTCTCCTGCACATTTGGTTAGTAAACAACTGAGATCAAAACAATACACAGGGGCATCTCTGGTGGTGCAGTGGTTAAGAATCCGCCTGCCAATGCAGGGGACACGGGTTCGAGCCCTGGTCCAGGAAGATCCCACATGCCGCAGAGCAACTAAGCCCGTGCACCACAACTACTGAAGCCTGCGCGCCTAGAGCCCGTGCTCCACAACAAGAGAAGCCACCTCAATGAGAAGCCCACGCACTGCAACGAAGAGTAGCCCCCGCTCACCACAACTAGACAAAGCCCACGCGCAGCAACGAAGACCCAACGCACCCAAAAATAAATAAAATAAAATAAATAAATTTATTAAAAAAAAAAAAACAAGAGTAGACAGCAACGTTACACACGGACCTAACAAAACATGTAACAGGGCTTCCCTGGTGGCGCAGTGGTTGAGAATCTGCCTGCCAATGCAGGGGACACGGGTTCGAGCCCTGGTCTGGGAAGATCCCACATACCGCGGAACAACTAAGCCCGTGTGCCACAATTACTGAGCCTGCGCGTCTGGAGCCTGTGCTCCGCAACAAGAGAGGCCGCGATAGTGAGAGGCCTGCGCACCGCGATGAAGAGTGGCCCCCACTTGCCGCAACTAGAGGAAGCCCTTGCACAGAAACGAAGACCCAACACAGCCCAATAAATAAATAAATAAATAAATAAATAAATAATAATTAAAGGTGCTAATAATTAAAAAAAAAAAAAAAGCTTTAAAAAAAACCAAAAAAACATGTAACAAAACACCAATTTTCTTCTGCCATTGTGTGGTACATAGTAGTCGCTCATTCATTCATCCAAATACTTATAAAGCACCTACTCTGCGCCAGGCACTGTGGTAATGGCTGGGGACACAATGAGAAGCAATATAACCATGCCATTATAACCATGTTCCCTGTTTCCAAGGAGCTTATACTCTGGTGGGGAAGACAGACAACAAACAATCACATGTGAAAAGGGCTGTGAAGGGGGATAAAGATGGGAAAGTACAGGATACTATGGAAACACAGAGAGTGGTTGTGTCATTGTGATTTACATTAAGAAATACATATTTGGTCTTCATCTCTTCCAGGCACAGAGCTCTGAAAATCCTTGTGATGACCTAAGTGATAAGACTGATAAAGGTGTCTTTTATTATTGATAACAAACCCCCTGTCAACCACACCTGAGTTTATGTTAATGAGGTGACTTTTGGAAAGCCCCTAAGGATGGGAGCTGGTTGCCAGGGGAACTAACCATGACATTACAGGGTTAGAACTTTTCAGCCCCAGACAGTGCCCCCTACCCCCAACTCCGGGGAGAGGAGAGGGCCGGAGGGTTGACAATCACCAATGGTCATAACTTAATCAATTATCCCTCCATAAAAAAGGAGAGGTTGCAAGAGCTTCCAGGTTGGTGAACTCATGGAGGTATTGCAAAGGTGGGGCACCTGGACAGGGCACGAAGTGCCTCTTCCCACATACTTTGCCCTATGCATCTCTTCTATCTGGCTATTTTCTGAACTCTGTGAGCTTCTCTAGCAAATTAATGGAACCTGAGTTAGGTGACATGGGAACCTCCCATTTATAGTTGGTCGGTCAGAAGCACAGGTGGACTTGTGATTGGCATCTGAAGGGGAGCAGGGAGAGTCTTGTGGACTGAGCCCTTCACCTGTGGAATCGGATGCTAATTCCAGGTAGAACTGAACTGAGTTGTAGGACGTCCAGCTGGTGTTGCAGAATTATTTGGTGTGGGGGGAAATCCCCACACATCTGTCAGTCAGAAGGGAAGTACGGAAGACTAGCGTTGAGAGGAGGCATGGGAATAGAGAAGGAAAACAGAAGAGTCTCTCCTTTACAGTGGCAGTGCCTAAACTAGTCCTAAACTAGTGGCAGATGTATCAGGGCAACGTTCCTGATGAAAGTGTCATTTAACTGGGATCCGACAGATGAATAGTAGCCAGATGATAAGGAAAAGGAAGAGCCTTCCAAGCAGAGGGAACAATACAGTAAGTCCCTTACATACGAACCTTTGAGTTGCAAACTTTCATGTCCAAATCACTTAAGTTTGTTCACATGTCTGGCGTTATCTGTAAAAGTTGGGTACCTAGGCTAATTTTGTCGGACTTAAGAACAAATTGGATTGGCTTCCTTGGTGGTGGAGTGGTTAGGAATCCGCCTGCCAATTCAGGGGACATGAGTTCGAGCCCTGGTCCAGGAGGATCCCACATGCCGTTGAGCAACTGAACCCGTGCGCCACAACTACTGAGCTTGCGCTCTAGGTCCACGAGCCACAACTGCTGAAGCCCGTGCACCTAGAGCCCACGCTCCACAACAAGAGAAGCCACCGCAGTGAGAAGCCCGTGCACCGCAATGAAGAGCAGCCCCCGCTCGCTGCCACTAGAGAAAGCCCACGTGCAGCCCACGCGCAGCAATGAAAAAACCCAACTCAGCCAAAAATAAAAAATTAAGGAAAAAAAAGAACAAATTGGACTTACGAATGCGCTCTTGGAACAGAACTCATTCTTATGTAGGGGATTTACTGTATATGCAAAGGGTTGGAGACCAAAAGAGTTCAAGGAACTGAAGGATATTCAGTGGAGCAAGTGTGGGTTTGGGGGAGCTAAGAAATGAAGTTGGGGATAGCCTGAAATTGGGGAGTGACATGATCAGATTTATATTTTAGAAAATACTCAGCTAAGTAAGGAAAATGCAGTGTACAGGAGGTAAACTTGGAAGCAGGCAGACCAGTGAGGAGGCTGTAGTAACAGTCTAGCTGAAAGATAATGATGCTTGGACTACAGTAGTAGCAGTGCAAGTGGACAGACATGGATGAAAATAAGAGATATCGGGCTTCCCCGGGGGTGCAAATCCACCTGCCAACACAGGGGACACGGGTTCGAGCCCTGGTCCGGGAAGATCCCACATGCCACGGAGCAGCTAAGCCCGTGCGCCACAACTACTGAGCCTGCGCTCTAGAGCCCGCGAGCCACAACTACTGAAGCCCAGGCGCCTAGAGCCCGTGCTCCGCAACAAGAAAAGCCACCGCAGTGAGAAGCCCGCGCACGGCAACGAAGAGTAGCCCCCACTCGCCGCAACCAGAGAAAAGCCCGCACGCAGCAGCGAAGACCCAACACAGCCAAAAATAAATAATAAATAAAATAAATTTAAAAAAAAAATTAAAAAATTTAAAAAAAAGAGATATTTAGGATTTGGTGATTAATTGGCTACGTGGATAGAAGAGGTGGAGGCATCAATGCCTCCCAGAGAAATAGGTGATGAATGAATGGCTGGTTATCCAGGGCTCCATATGGACTCTTTCCCCCAAATCAAGGAGGTCTTGGTTGGGTGGATATATTCCTGGAGTCTGTTGAGACCTTAGGGACCTCTCAGTGATGTTCATTTTCTCAGAGGAAAACCCTGCTGTCTGGTCTGAACTGATAGTCTTAGGAATGGTCATGGCCGGCAGCACAAAGCCCTGCTCTCTGGCCATATAGGGCGTGTGCTCCGCAGCTGCTGGTCTTTTTTTTTTCTGGCCACGCCGAGTGGCAGGCAGGATCCCAGTTCCTCGACCAGGGATCAAACTGCAGTGGAGATGCAGAGTCCCAGCCACTGGACCGCCAGGGAATTCCCCACAGCTGTTGGTCTTACCCAGATCTATGGTGTGCACATCTGAGAAGCTCCTGTTTGGATCTGCTCCCCCAACAATGAAGACCTTCCCTCTCTCGGCATCACCAACAGGGGGCAAATATGAGCAGCTATGGCCAACCCGAGCACAGGGGCTGTCTCCAGCCGGGGTCAAGGTGTACCTGCCAAAGGGAGGGTATATTCAGGAGGCCTGAGCAGAGAATAAATGCAGCGGTATGTTCTTTGCATTCCTCATGGAACAGTCTCACCAGAATGAAGGGTCTTATACATACACAGTCATTTTAAATCATATCCAGCAAAGCAGCATTTTCCTAATTAATGAACAGTACCTTCCCTTTGCACATAACCTTTGACTTTTCAATTTTGTCACTACTTTCATCTCACATTAACTTAATGGGGATGCCCTGGGCTAGTAATTGTCCCCATTTGGTAGAGGGGGAAACTGATACCCAGAAATGTCCAATGGTGTGTCCTGGCACAGGATGGTAGTTATGAACACGATTTGCAAATTCAGACAGACCTAGTTCAAGTCCCAGTTCAAGTGCTTTCTTGATGTGTGCCCTTTTGGAAGTCACTTTACCTTTCTGAACCTTAGTTTTCCTCATTTGTAAAATGAAGACAGCAATAGTTCTCAGCTGTGAAGAATGAGATGCAATCTTGTAACATGGCAGGAAGGACTCAGTTAATGATGGCTAGAGCTTTATGTGTAATCACATGAGAACAGCCCCAAAGCTCTTGTCACTAGTCAGTGATGCTTCCCTCTGCCATGCAATATTCTCCGTCATTCACTGATTCTTTTTTCTTTTTCTTTAATTTAATTTGTTTATTTTTGGCTGCACTGGGTCTTCGTTGCTGTGCGCGGGCTTTCTCTGGTTGCAGTGAGCGGGGGCTACTCTTCGTTGCGGTGCGCGGGCTTCTCATTGCGGTGGCTTCTCCTGTTGCAGAGCACGGACTCTAGGAGTCCAGGCTTCAGGAGTAGTGGCTCGCGGGCTCTGGAGCGCAGGCTCAATAGTTGTGGCGCACGGGCCTAGTTGCTCCGCGGCATGTGGGATCTTCCCGGACGAGGGCTCAAACCCATGTCCCCTGCATTGGCAGGCGGATTCTTAACCACTGCGCCACCAGGGAAGCCCCATTCACTGATTCTTAAGAGCTTTTCCAGATTACTCATAAAGCTCGATCTGATGGAAGCCAAAACCAGGACTTTGAAAAATCAAATACAGGGGCTTCCTTGATGGCGCAGCGGTTGAGAATCTGCCTGCCAATGCAGGGGACACGGGTTCGAGCCCTGGTCTGGGAGGATCCCACATGCCGCGGAGCAACTGGGCCCGTGAGCCACAACTACTGAGCCTGCGCGTCTAGAGCCTGTGCTCCGCAACAAGAGAGGCCACGACAGTGAGAGGCCCGCGCACCGCGATGAAGAGTGGCCCCCACTTGCCGCAACTAGAGAAAGCCCTCGCACAGAAATGAAGACCCAACATAGCCAAAAATTAATTAATTAATTAATTAATTTTTTTAAAAAATCAAATACAGGATCCATTCATTCTGCTCTGGAAAGTTATTCTGAATGCTGACTGAGAAAGCACACTTCTTCAAGCTTTCTGGTTGGAAAAGGAAACTCTGTAGCTGTTTTTCAGGCCCAGTCTTATCTGACCTCTCTGACATGTGGTATTCTTGGCTCTTCCCTCCTTCTCATACCTTTCTCCTGCCCTGGCTTCCCCACACCCATTCCTTTTGGTTCTCTATCCACCTGTCTGGCTGCACTTTCTGTTTCCTTCTCTGACTCCTTTTCCTCCAGCTTTCTCCCAATCCTCATGGGTTCTCTTCTTCTCAGTCTAGGTTTGCTTGCCTCATCAGTTTTATATGTACTGATGGCTTCAATTACCACCCATCTACTGTACATGTTCATCAGTGACTTTCAAATCTCTATTTCTTTTCCAGATCTCTCTTCTGATGTCCAGATTCACACATTCTACATTACCACCTGCATGACCACTAACCACATACCATGCATGCTGCTAACTTCGCTACAACCCTGGATTCACTTAACTTGCACAAAACCCCTCTGGGGACAGTACTACTATCATCATCTGAGGTTTACAACTGAGGACCTGAGGCTTAGAAAGGTTAAATGACTTATTCAAGAGCTCACAGCTATCCAGCTACATGGTGAATAAGACAAAAGAAGTCCCTGCCTTTACAGCACTGACAGACTAGTTGGGAAGAAAAACATTAGACAGATTAATTTCCAAATATCCATTTCATTTCAGTTGTGTTATAAAGGAGTACAGGATATATACAGGATATATAGTATGAGAACATATCACAGGGGGACCCTACCCTGTAAGGAGAGGTAGGTGGGGACAGGAGTGGTCAAAGAAGACTTCCTGAAGGAGCCCCATTTGAACTGAGATCTGAAGTATGAGTAGAAGTTAGCTGGGCAAAGAGAGGGACAAAAGATGGGGGGAAAGGATGATCCAGGTAGAGGGACCAGCACATACAGTTCCTGAGTGGGACAGTGCAAGCCACGTTAAAGGAAGAGAAAGATAACAAAGGCTGAGTAACGGGACTTGAGGTTAGAAAGACAGGCAGGGACAGATCACGCAGGGCCCAGTGGGCCATTTTAAGGACTCTGGTTTTTATCCTAAGACCAATGGAGAGGCACAAAAGGTTTTTAAACCAGGGAATGCCATGATCAGATTTATGATGCGTAGAGAGCAAGAGTGGACGCAGGGAAGCCAGATCAGGGGCTCTCCTCCAAGTTCCTGCAGAAGCATTGCCTCCTCTCTACAGCCCTCTGTGAGCCCTGCTTCAGCACCGGTCACTGTTCCCCCACTACACTGAGACTATTCACCTTTGTACCTGCATCACCTACACAGTGGCTGGCCCTGTCAGGCCAGTGTTAGTTGCTGAACGAAGGGTTGGTTGAACAAGCACTCAAGAAATAGTGAAGCCAGTTTAATCCAAATCCAATTCCCTGAAAATCTTAAAAATGAGTCAGAGCTTGGGGGAAGACACAGTGTTGGAGCTGAGGATGCCAGATGGTCAGTGCCTTACTCTTCCCGGCAAATGGATTTTAATAAGATCAACATCTGCTCTGTGATAATTATTGCCCCACTACCTTTCCTCTGAAGACCTTCTCAGACAGTTTGAGTCTAATTACCAGAAACTGCAGACAGTTTCAACTCTACCCTTTTTCATAGATGATCAAATATGTTAGTAAACTACTCATAAATGAAAAAAAAACTCATGTGTTTCTCTGTTTGAATCCTTCCTTACAGACCATGTTGCTTTCCTGGGCTTGTCTCCAGGCTCCAAGACTGGCAGCTGCTTCATGGTGTCCTATGCCTAAGAAAGAAAGGTACTTTTTAGACATTTACAATTATCTTCTACCTAAAAAACAGAGCAAATCAGGTTACTTGCCTCTTTAAAAATTTTCCTGTTGATGTACCAATTTCTAGGGCCTGATTAATTTGAATAAGCATTACCAACCTTTTGATATAAACTTATATTTGGGAGGCAACTATGACACAACTTTCATAATCCAATTACAGTTTTTTTGTTTTTTGCCTAAAGTTTTCTGTGTCCATGGTTTTCATGGGGAAGGGGTATATATCAAAATAATTTTCAGAGGTCATAAGGTAGTTATGTTTATCAAAAGACAACATTTAAAAAGGCCAAGAAATACTGAACTCTAGGATAAATCCTGGCCTCAGCATGACATTCAAAGCCTTCTGGTCTCAATCTTCTTTTCAGGAAGTCACCTCTACAATTTCTTGCTATATTGAACTGTTCTTACTATATTTGTTCCCCTAAAATGCCAGGCCCTTTCATAACTTGCATCCTGTGCTGCTTCCCTTACCTGAAATGTCCCTTCCCTTCTGGTCAACTATAAAACTCCTAGTCAACCTCCAAAGCCCAGTTCAAATGTCCCCTCCTTAGTGAAACCTTCCCTGATTTGTTGCTTTCCACTTACATCCTCAAGTTACTTTATTCTCTACCTGAAGGTATCTATTAATCTGTCGTCATTGCAGGGATCACCCTGAATGTAATCATCTATTTAAAACGCTCTAGATTCTAGACTAAATGCCACTAGAATAAATTCCAAGCGAGCTGGGCCTCTCGGATTCATTCAGAGAACCAACCAAGCGGCCCGGCATAGAGTAGAAATGAGGGATGAGTGAATGAAGAAAGAAAATGGATGAGATTTCTGGGAGGTGAATGGATAAATCCAATCTTCAGCCTAAGCCACTAACTGCTGTCCCCAAACCCTAAAGCTCAGTGAAGTAAACTTCACCTGGACCGAGACTTCCAGCAGCCGCCCCTGCCAGGTCCATCCCCCAGTCCCATCCCCGCTTGGCAGCGCTAGGGGATAGGAGACAGGGTCAGGAGAGAACAGGATGGTTCCTTTCCGTCAGTGTGGCTGGGCCGGAGCCAGAGGAGGTCTCCCGAGCGCTTTCCACCCGGCCCAGCTCCACTCCCTTAAAGGATGCGGCCCCCCAGCCACCCACCCCGGCAACGCTTCAAACCGGGGTCCCGGAGCCCCCCACCTCCGGACCGCATTACCTGCGGCGGCTTAGGCCAGTCGTGGGCCGTGGCTCCGCCCCAATTGGGGCGGTTCTTGGACCTTCGCCCCTCCTCCAGACCCCGGAAGAGCGCAGCGGCCAACCGCTCTCCACTCCCAGGGCCGGGTCACCAGGGCGCGCCCTTGGAAGGGAGCCGGGAGGGGTCCTAGCGGCTCGGGTTCGACCCAGCTGTGTATTTCTCCAGAGCTGAACTGGCCGGGTCGTCCTGGGGCCTTACCTCCCCGGCTGAGGAAGTAAGCCAGAGCTACTTGGAGACGACTTACAAGCGAAATGCCAGGGGTTGGGCATCCAGTTAGGTGACCCAAATCCCTTGGGCTATTTTAAAGGAGCTAGGATATTTTCAGTTCCAGCGGTTGTTAGAATGGTTTCTGAAAGGGAGAGTTGAGGGTGCTTTCCTAGGTGTGAAATGTCCCTGCGCAGTCTTATTTTTTTTTAATTAATTTATTTTTGGCTGTGTCGGGTCTTAGTTGTGGCACGGAGGATCTTAGTTGTGGCCCGTGTGCTTCTCTCTAGTTGTGGCCTGCGGGTTTTTTCTCTCTAGTTTGGTGCGCAGGCTCCAGGGTGCATGGGCTCTGTAGTTTGTGGCACGCGGGCTCAGTAGTCGTGGCGCACAGGCTTAGCTGTATGTGGGATCTTAGTTCCCTGACCAGGGATCAAACCTGTGTCCCCTGCATTGTATGGCGGATTCTTTACCACTGGACCACCAGGGAAGTCCCCCTGTGCAGTCTTTAGGCCAGTTCAAGCTTTGGCGCCCTAAAGAGCTGACTTATTCCATAATTAGCGTTTGTAACTATAGCAGGCACTATGCTGAACCAGCCAAACCTGGCCCCTGGCCTCCTGGAGTTTACAAACTAGAGAGAGATTAAACAGAAAAACAAATAACTAGGTACCCTGGTAAAAAGTGCAAGGAATAAAAAGTTCATCAAGGGAAGTATCTATTTTTGCGAAAGATACTTTTCTCTGGGCCCCAGTGTCACCGGTCTGTAAAATGGAGCTAATAAGACTTATGTCACAAGGTTATGGTGGGGAATACATGAGCTAATGTATATAAACTGCTTAGTGCCCAGTGACTGGCGCAGAGCTGGTTGTATGTAAAATGTAATGCTATTCCTAGGTGTAAATGAACTCTAGACACCAGTCCTGAGTGAGATGTATTCATCTGCATTACTGTGGTCTCCTTCATAACCATAGGTTCCCTGTGGCTTTCCTGAAAATGGAGAGCTGGCTCACCTATGTCTATGTTTAAGAGAACCACACAATCAGGAGGGCTGAGTTGTTGTATCCTAGGAATTGGAGGAAACAGCTAAGGAAGGAAACCACACGAGCGCCTGCTGCACAGAGCTATGGTAGCAGAGTGGGAAGCAGACAGACATACTTGGGTTCACATCCAGGCTCCCGCACTAACCATCTAACCTTGACATTTGGCAAGTTCACCCTCTCTGAGCTCTAGGTTCTTCATCTCTAGAATGGGAATAGTAATTACCCACCTCAAAGAGGGAGCAGTTGAGAGGATTTGATAGTACAGCTGAAAGGTGAACTTGGTAAATCTTTTCACTACTTGAAACCGTAACAAAAATTTATTGACAAGATGGAATTTGCAGTCTGTAGCTCTTTTTATTGCTCACATATCCTATTCCAAAGACCTGGAGTCTTTGTGAGTTCCCACGTTAATGGAAAAATCTCCACTGACTGTTTGCCAAAGAGGAGTTTCCTGCTCTCTTTCAGGAAAGAAAACTAAGGCCAGGTTGGCTCTGCCATTCGTCCATGTGCATCTAGACGGAGATTTCTGCTCACAGATGCAGAATGCTCTCTCGCCCCCTGTGTCTTTAGGCTAAATCCATTTCAAGGTGCCATGCTGGAGTTGCACATAAACAAGAAAAATTGGAAGAGGTTTGTGGGCAAAATAGCAACTAATTTTCATTGTAGGATCTATGCTTTTAGACTAGAAATCACTTTTCAGGAAGTGCTGGAAAGAACTTTGGAGATCTATTTTTAAACTGGAAGTTGAGGCCCAGAGAAGTTAAAATGACTAACCCACATAAATGGGAGAACAGGAACCCAGATCTCCTGTTTCGTGCAAGGAAGACTAAGAACATATTCCAGTCAGCAAGCTCTGTACACTGTCTCTGTAACACACCACCCAATGTGTCTATCATCTCTTCTAAGAACTCACCCAACTGGGAATGTCAAGAGTGAGGTTCACTGAATGAGGTGGGTCTGCAGGAGGGACCTTCTTACTGCCAGACAGTTTGGTAATGTGAGGACTGCCCCCTATTTTCACTGGAGGGGATTGTCTTCATTACCTACCTGTTCACTGACTTATCAACAAGGGAAGCAATGATGCTGGTGACACCTTCCTTTCAAGCACTTTACTGTTTGTAAAGAACGTTCATATCCATCTCCCTATTTGTCTCCCTTCCCAATTCTGAGACGATATTTGAATAGGATTAATTACCAGTTACTGAGGATCAAAGATGAAAAGTGAATTGTCAGTTTTTCAGAGGACTGTAAAAAAAAAAAAAATCAAACAACAATAGCATCTTTCCCTCATTTGGGGTTTTTTTTCCTCCCAAAAACTCTGAGCATATTATTCCTATACTTTTTTTTCCCCCCTAAAGTCTTAAATGTTACCTCTTCAAAAAGGCCTTTTCTGCTCACCCAATATTCAGAGCTAACACACTGCACTCACTGTACACGACATTGTTTTAAACCCTTTCCATATATTAACTCTGTTTAACCTCAGTACAAGCCTAGAAGGTAAGTATTCTTATCATCTCCATATGAGGCAAGCACTGTTATTATCGCCACATTGGAACTGAGAAAACTGGAGCACAGAAAGGGTACATAACTTTGCCAAAGTCACACAGGGAGTAGTAGAGCCTGGGCTTGAACTCTAGCCATTTGGTGCTAGAGTCTGCACACTTTACCTCCACTATGTTGCCAACCTAAAGTAGGCCTCTTCTACTCCATTTTTCTTACTCACAGCACTCCTTCTTTCCCTTTTTTTCTCTTTTTTTGCCATTAATCATACTTTGTAATTAATTCTTTCCTCATTTACATGTTTGTTATCAGATTGTAAGTGCCATAGGGCAGGGATCATATCTGTCTCATTCACATCATAGGTATTCGTTGAATAAATGAAGAAATCTATGCTTGTGGGCACCATTCTGCAACAGACTGTTAAAAATTAATTTTACTTTGAAACAATTTCATACTTACAGAACAGTTATAATACAAAGAACATCACCCAGAGACCTCAATAAAGTTTCGCCACATGTCGTCAAAATACACTTTAGGGCCAGAGGATCCAGTCCAGGGTCACTTGAACAACAAATATTTACTGAGCACCTGCTACTGTTGGACTATATAACCGTCTCCTAACTGGTCTTTCAGCTGCAATCATTGCCTCCTACAGTCTTACACAGCAGCCAGAGCGACCCTTTTAAAATGAGTTAGATCATGTTACTTCTCTGCTGAAGACTCGGCAATAATTCCCCATTACATCGAAAGTAAAAATCAGTGTTCTTTTCTCTCATCTCCTCTCCTACTCCCCTCACCTTGATCCAACCACACTAATCTTCTTGCCATTTCCCAAAGATTCTAGACATGCTTTTATCTTAGGGCCTCTGCGTCAGCTCCTCTCAAGAATTTGTCTCAAGTAACTGCATGGCTAACTCCCCCACCTCCTTGTTGATTCCTAAACATGCATCACTACATCTCCCTTGCTCTGTTTTTTTTTCCCCCTAGCGCTTACCACTTTTATTATTTTATTTATTTATTTTTGGCTGCATTGGGTCTTTTCTGCTGTGCGCAGGCTTTCTCTAGCTGTGGCGAGTGGGGGCTACTCTTCGTTGTGGTGCACGGGCTTCTCATTGCAGTGGCTTCTCTTTTTGTGGAGCACAGGCTCTAGGCGTGCGGGCTTCAGTAGTTGTGGCACATGGGCTCAGTAGTTGTGGCTCGCAGGCTCTAGAGCACAGGCTCAGTAGTTATGGCGCACGGACTTAGTTGCTCCACAGCATGTGGACTCTTACCGGACCAGGGCTCGAACCCATGTCCCCTGCATTGGCAGGTGGATTCTTAACCACTGTGCCACCAGGGAAGCCCACCACTTTCTAATATACTCTACAGTTATTTACTATATTATTGTTTAATGGTTTATGTTCTGTCTCCTTTACTGCAGTATAGCTACAGGTTGAGGATAGGGATCTTCTTCTATTTTGTTTGCAGAATACCCTAAGCACCTACAACTGTACCTGGCATATAGTTAAGTGTCCAATTAATAGCTGTTGAGTGAAGGAATGTTGAAAGTGTGCTAAGTACCAGGTCCTGTTCTTGGTACAACAAAAAAACTCTCTGCCCTCATGGGACACGCACTGAAGTAGACTTAAGCCACCCAGACCTATTCCAGTCTTGGCTCCCCTGCCTATAGCCTGTGAGATCTGGGCAAGTTACTCAACCTCTCTGAGCCTTCCTTTGCTATCAATCGTTATGAGGATTAGACAGAAAAACAGCATTTGTATAGTGCCTGGGCCTAAGAAGAGCTTTAATATTTGTTTCCTTTCTTTCCAGGCTGGAAAGTTGGTAGCCTGACATCTCTGCCAAGGGTTTAGGCAAGGTTTCTATTAAGGCCTTGGAAAGGTGCAAACAGGTTACTATACGGCCAGGCCTACCCAACTTTTTTTTTTTGGCCCTACCGTGCAGCATGCGGGATCTTAGTTCCCTGACCAGGGAGGAACCCGTGCCCCCTGCAGTGGAAGCGCATAGTCTTAACCACTGGACCGCCAGGGAAGTCCCCAGGCTTACCCAATTTTTAAGTGAAGATATTCTGGTGAGAGAATGCTTACAAGAATCGGAGTGAGAAACCAGGGAATGGCTAGTGTCACCTACTTTGCCATTTTGCATCGGAAAAGCCTCGCTGGGTCCCCAGAGGTGAAAGTCTAGAGGAAGGGAAGGGGGGGAAAAGAAGAGTAGCTGGCCACTATAGAAAACTACAAATCCCAGCACCCCCCCACGGTAAACAACTACGGGTCTCAGTAGTTTCAGCTCCCTGTACCCAGAGACCTCTGGGGACCTGCAGCCTGTGTTCCGCGGGAGAGAGCGTGGGGCGTGCCGAAGCAGCGGGGAAAATCGGGTCAAGCTTTACGCCGCTGCGTAGACGCGTCTCACGGGCCGGACGTGACGTAGGGAGTGTTCCGGCTTCGGCCTCCGCCGCTGCCGCCGCTAGCACAGCCGCGGACGCCGCTGCTGCCGTCGGGGCTTGTTATTTCTAAAATGGCGCCCCTGGACTTGGACAAGTATGTGGAGATAGCGCGGCTGTGCAAATACCTGCCGGAGAACGACCTGAAGGTGAGCCTGGCCGGGGCGGGAGCGCTGCTTTCGGGGCTCCCCCCCTTCCGGCAGTGGGGCTCCCGCCGGCCCGCCCTTCCTCTCTCCGCGGGACCCCCGGCGGTGTCCTGTCCCGTCTCGGTGGAGGGCCTAACGCGGTGCGAGGCGACTCGTTCCGACTTGGCGTCACGCGGGGAGCGGGGGAAGCCCGAGTCCCCCGAATGCCATCCCGAATCCCTCGGCGGGGATCCCAAGGAATGTCGCGGCCTCTGCCCCAGGGTTGCCCGTCCTGGCCTTGGGGCTGCCCCGGGGCTCGAGCCTTCACGGCTTTGCTTACAAGACTCCTCTCCCGTCACCCTGACCCCGGGTCTCGGTGTCTGACGCGAGCCCCCGCGGGCAGTGGCAGCGGTCATCCCCTCAGAAGCGGTGACAGGAGCGCGGGGAGGCCGGCGTCTGACAGGGAATGCAGCGTGCTCCCGGAACGCGGCCCCAGTGGGTTTAGGTGACTGAGGAATGGAGATGGGAAGGGGCAGGCGGGGGCCCTAGCGGTCTGGTAGGGTGAGAGAACGTCAAGTCGTCCCGCTGCCCGAGGACTTCTCCCAGTTGCTTTTTAGGAGTGTTGGTTTTCTTCTGCTCATTCCAATATGAACCCGTTTTCGAGCACGTCGTTGAGCTGTTTTAAGTGGATAAAGTAACAGACTCTCAATAAACACCAATACGTTTCTGTCCTTTAAGTTGTCCCCGCTCCACCCCCCCCCCCCCCGTCTCTTCTTAGCTCAAGGTTTCATTGTTTTGGTTTTCCAAAGGAAATGAGTCGTTCTTTGTACTGCAGAGTCCTAGCAACAGTAAACCTATGTTTGGGTAAAGGAATGAATGTAAGAGTAAAGAAATGTAAGCCTTTGGGATGCTGCTTTTTTGACAAGTGTTTCTATGCGTTTGTTAAAACCAGTGCTTAGGTGACTAGCAGTGTTTACAGGTTAGTGGTAGTGCCTGTTCTTGTTCAATTAACTTTGATTTGCTGTGTGGTAAGTGGGTAAACTGTTGATAATTTTGAGTTCTTTTTATTCTTTAAGCTGTGGGTTTAAAGCAATTTATTTTTGTCCGTGAATTTTTTTCTCTTAAGGAAGATATTATTGGTTTTTTCTTTTGCCATCTCTTGGTACAGGGAGTTGATATTTAACATCAGTCAACAGTATGCAAAATGTTTAAGGCCACAGGAGCTGTTGTGAATGTAACTAACTTGTATGTTAATTATATGTGCTGTTTTATAGGGGAGGCATTCTTGTCCATTCTCCCCTTTTTAACAGGATAATTTAATTAAAATGAGGACAAAGCCAGTATTAGTAGCTTTCATACTCTTGTGACGATAGTTTTGTAGCTTCTTTCTGCTATATGGCTTTTTAGGAAACAAGAATTTTTCCTTAAAAAAACGCAACATTGTGACCCAGTTCATTGGAAAACTAAAGTTGGTTTTTGCATGTCAGTGAATTGATGTGGAGTTTTCTGTTCTTTAGGATATGTAAAGCAGTTTTAAGCTTTGTGTTTATAATGAGTAAAATATTGCTTATTATGAAATGTATCTTGATATTGGATATTGAAATGATTTGAAAGACAAATCAGTTGGATTTTCTTTAGACCTCTTAGTTTGATAAACATTAGATTTCCTTCCTAACCTAAGAGAATATAGTTATTAAACCATTTCATTTCCCTTTGCAACACAATTGGACTGTACTTAGTGTGTATCTGTTTCCTAGTAAATTTTTTTCCCCACCCTGGACCAACTACTAGAAAAAAAAATTCTGAATTTTTCTATATAAGTGGAAGCTTTTCTTCTTTGTCTTGGAAATGTTTTTATCAGATTAATTTTCTTGTGCTGCATCTCTGGTGTATTTAAAGAAATTTAATTCTGTTTCTCCCTCTTGGCATGTAGTGCAAACTAAAATTAGGCAGGCCAAGAAAGTATTCCAGGAGCACTTTTTCTGAGGCTTTAAAGCCAAAATAAAATATTCTATCAAAGGAAGAAAAGAAATCATTGGGGCCACTTAATGATCATTATGGAAAAGATTTGTTCTGGTAGAAAAATAGACAGAAATTTACCTGTGTTTTAAATTGACTGGAAGTTGGAGATACTAAATAAAATAGTAAATGCATAGGATGTTCTAGATCTAATCATGATTTCTCTATATCTAAATTGGAAATGGTCAAATCACTAGTCCTGGGTCAAATGTACATAACTGTTTTGAAGGAATAAGGGTGATATGTGAAGGTGAGTGGACCAAAGCGTAACATGTCTTAAAAAAGAGTTCGTGTGATTCTCACCCACTAAAAAAATTTCAGAGAGGATCATAGAAGACACAGATTCCATATCTGACCAAATGTAAGAATGAATGATGGAAGACAGGTTTACTGAATACTTACACTTACGTATTTTGTCATAGGAGAGGTTCTGTAACTTGGAGATTGTCTGATCTCTTTGACAGTTCTTAAAGGTCCCATGTAAGTAAAGAAGTTGCACACTGAGTTGGTGTTCAGTTTTTTTTTTTTTACTGAGGAACTGAAGACAGTTTCCATGGTAGGGGTTGGGAGAATACTAGTGTCTACCTCAGACATGCAGCACAGGGAGAAGTAACCACTTCCATGGATTGATAGTTGCTGTAATCTTTTTTGGAACTCACTTTTATGTTTAGTCTGAACCATCTCTGTTTTTCATATAAGGCCACTGAGCCATCTCTGTTTTTCATATAAGGCCACTGCTCTGCAAAATTGTACCTCTGTTTGAAATGCCTCCATAAAACTTCAGAGAATTCTCCCTTGCTTTTTTCTAAGACTTGGTGAAGAGCATTTTGTACCTCCTTATTCAGCCTCTATCTGATTTTATAGAGTCTCATATATGGTAGTCTTGAGCCTTCTAGGTTTGAAGCCTGTTAGTCTTGTCACTCACCTTATTGCCTGTCTTACTGATCATTTTGTTTACCTGAGTTGTTTGGTTTTGTATATTATCTTTCTTTAGGTATTTCAAGGAAAAATGAACACAGTACAGCAGTTAGGGACAGACTGTGGCTTTCTATGGGGCTAGAATAGTTTTTTTTGTTTGTTTTGTTTTTTAAATTCTATTTATTTATTTATTTATTTATTTATTTTTGGCTGTGTTGGGTCTTCGTTTCTGTGCGAGGGCTTTCTCTAGTTGCGGCGAGCGGGGGCCACTCTTCATCGCGGTGCGCGGGCCTCTCACTGTCGCGGCCTCTCTTGTTGCGGAGCACAGGCTCCAGACGCTCAGGCTCAGTAATTGTGGCTCACGGGCCCAGCTGCTCCGCGGCACGTGGGATCCTCCCAGACCAGGGCTCGAACCCGCGTCCCCCGCGTTGGCAGGCAGACTCTCAACCACTGCGCCACCAGGGAAGCCCATAGAATAGTTTTTTCAGTGTTTTCATTCATAATCTTTCTGAGACCCTTTGTGATAATCCTTGGCATTTTGTCTTTTTGGCTACAGAGTCACAGTCTCTTGGGTCTTCTGAAAATAGTCTGTAGCAGTGCTGTCCAGTAGAAAATGCTCAGAAAATGTGAGCCTCAAATTGTTAAATTTTTTAAAGTAGAAAGAAACAGGTGAAATCAATCTTAGTAATATTTTATTTAACCCAATTTCAACATACAATTAATATAAAATTACTAACATAATACCTTGTCTTTTTTTTGTATTAAGTCTACAAAATGTGGTATATGTTTTACATTTACAACACATCCCAGTTTGGATCAGCCACATTTCAGGTGCTCAATAGCTGCATGTGGTAGTAGGTTTCCTATGGGACAATGCACACTTCTAATGACTCCCCAGACCCTTTTCTAGAATTTCAGAGCTGAGAGAGAATCAGAGTTTGCCTAGTTCTGTATTCTTCTCACTTTACTGAGGGGGAACTGAGCTTTGTAGAGTTTATGATCTGCCTGAGGATGTCCAGCTAATCATTGAATTAAGTTGGAAAGCCTCTTTGTGCAGAGCTCTTTCTGATACAGTTAATAGCCTTTTAGGATGGCAAATAGCATACTTTTCCTCTTAATCACCTTTCTTTTTACCTTCCATTCTGAGCACATTAGAGTGCTCTCTTCTGACAGTGTGCCTTGTACTTCCCTGCTTCTTTCCTTCTGCTTAGTCTCCTTCTTTTACCTACTTATCTAATACTTATATAGCACAAATATTAAATCATTTAATACTGTGTGAGTTGGGTACTAACATTTGCCCCATTTTACAGACAGGTATCTCAAGCACAGGCAGATTAACTTTTCAAAGGCATATAGCTAGTAAGTAAGTGAAGGAGCTGCATTCAGACCTAGGCAGTCTGGCTCCAGGGTTCACATCCATAACTACCACTTACGCTTCCTCTATACAATACCCTTCATGCCCCTTTTAATTTAATTAATTAATTTATTTATTTTTTGGCTGCACCAAATGGCTTGTGGAATCTTAGTTCCCCTACCAGGGATCGAACCCGGGCCCACAGCAGTGAAAGTGCAGAGTCCTAACCACTGGACCAACAGGGAATTCCCCTCCATGCCCTTTTTAGCTCTAGCTCAGATGTCACTTTCTCCATACAGGGCTCCTGGATTCCACAGTCAGAATTATTAGTAATGGTTAGAATTTACACAGCTACTTACAGTTTTCAGAGTACCTTCATGTCCACTCTATCACTGTGATAGGCAGAACAAATATCAGAGCCAGGACTTGATGAGGTTTAAGTGACTTTTGCCACAGTAAGTCAGCAGAGTATATACCTGAATTTATTTGCTATTTAAAATTTCCATTCTGGAATTCCCTGGTGGTCCAGTGGTTAGGACTCGGTGCTTTCGCTGCCATGGCCCAGGTTCAATATCTGGTCTGGGAACTAAGATCCCGCAAGCTGTTTGGCAAGGCCAAAAAAATTTTCCATTCTTTCTATCCTATACTAACCTTTGCCCCATAGCACTTTTTGTTCCATTTTACTACCACTGTATTGTTCTGTCTTGTATGATAGTAAATATGCCTGTCTCCACCATTAGACTGCAAGCTTCTTGAAGGGCCAGGATCGTATCTTGTTTATTTTTGTATTCTCCACAGTCTTAGAACACTGCCTTGTATGTGATAGACACTCAGTTAAGGTGTGTTGAATCAAACCGTACTGCTTTACAACAGACATTTCTTTAACTGTCTCCTGTGTCAAGTACTATTCCCTGTGGATGCTAGAGGTAGAATTTGGCACTTCTCTCTGTCTTTGAGGGGCTCTCAATATAGTAGGGGAGATAGAGAGGTAAACAAATGATCATTGCATAGTGTGGTAGGTGCTAAAATAGAGAGCTGTCCAGCATATCAGAGAACATAGAAGAAGCAGCATCTAACTCTGGAGCCACAGATAGTTTCACAAAGGAGGAGCAATGAGAGGATGAGCAGAGTTTTTTCAGGTAGACAAGATGGGAAGGAAAGAACATGAAGCAGAAGAAATACCGTGTGCAATGGTATAGCTTAATCTGAAAGAACATGGCTGGTCAACTTGAAGTAGTCTGGTATGGCTCGAGGTGGTGCAGGGAAGACAGGCAGAGACCAAATCATGGAAGACGAGGCTGATAAACTTGGATTTTTATCTTTGAGATGGTTCATGTATAAACACTTTGAAATGTTTTTATATTTTAGGGAAAAACAAATAAATCATGCTTTGTGATTTTTTTAAAATATGGCTAACTAAAAAGTAGATTCAAAGAAAACTATTAGAGAGGTACACTGTTGTATGTAGTAAGAATATGACAAAATCACAAAGATGATATCTGAATGGAGTTTGGGAAACACTATAGTAGACAGAGGAGTGTCCTTGAGAGGTTTTTAAGGGGGACAGTGACGGGTTTTGGAATTTTCTAGCAGCATTATGGACCTTGGGTTGGAATGGGACAAAAATGTCATAGAAGCAATAGACCACGTGACATAAAAGCTTTTGAAGTAAGCCAGTGACAAGTGGTTGTGGTGTATAAAAGGAAATGAAGATGGTATAATAGGACCTGTTGACAGATTATGTCTAGGTTTGAGAGAGAGAGAGAAGAGTTCAGTGTAATCTCTTAGTTTCTGGCATGGATTACTTAGTAAATACTAATAACTAGGTTAAGGCATACAAGGGAGTTTGGTTTGGGCCAGACTGAATTTGAGATGCTGCCAAGTCAAGACATTGAGGCAGAAACGTTCAGAAGACTGTTGGATAAACAGATCTGTTGGGTAACAAATATTTATTGATTACCAAATGTGCTCCAGCCATTGTTCTAATAGTGTTAAACTCAGGAGGAAGGTCTAGACCAGTGGTTCTCAGCTGGGGGTGATTTTGCCCCCTGAGCAGATATTTGGTGATGTCTGGAGACACTTGTAGATTTTCACAGCTATCTAGGGGGTGTAGAGGCCAGATGTTGCTGAACATCATACAGTGCACAGGACAGCAGCCCCCACAACAGAGAGTTGTCGGCAGTGCCAGGGCTCAGAAACTCTGGTTTTTACTGAAGGTACAGATATTTCCTTCTGTATTGTTAGCATCTGAATATCATTGTCATCTTGGATTCCCGCTCCCACTCTTCCTTCCCAGGGATTTGTGTTATAGTAGAGACTCTATTCAGAGGCTGTGTAGAATATAATCTTAGATAGATTTTTATTTCTTAAGAGATTTTATAAATACCAGTATGTAAAAGTAAGTAAAGGAAATAGTATGTTTCAGATAACAAGATCAGCTAAATGAAGAATTACAGAAATTCAAAACCCAGTGTGTTTGAGGGTCAAGAGAGAACAGGGAGACAGGAGCAGAGAATAGAGTGGATCTGTAAACAAGTATCTTGAGGAAAAGGTAGAGAAGGGAAATAGGGTCTCCTAAGAATGGGTCCATGAACCTCTACTTTTTCAAGGATTAGGAATTAATTAGGCACCGTGGGGAAAAATGGGTGTAGTTTGCCCTATATTTGGGATAAGATTGAGAATCTTGCCTCAGTGACTGCTTTGGGGCAGAAAGAGAAACCATGCTTCCTACAAATCAAGCTGCAAACAAAGCTTTGAAGGGCTTTGGAGGAGCCTCTCCCATGGCAAGACTGGGCTCTGAGAGGCCACTGTGTGTGTAGTTGGCTGACATATGTAGAGTTTGTACTGAGATTTCATAGACTTCTTATTTTTATGTGTTCTTGACATGAATTTGTAAGCTGCTGCTGAACTGGAGCGATGAGAGGCAGTGGCTTTGGCTTAGAGGCTTAGTGCTCTAAGTCCTCTGTTGGAACTGCAGAAGTGGCAGTTATAGGAGGCAGCTGTTAACTTTACTCAAGTTAGCGTGCCTGGCCTTGGGTTGAAGATGTTGCCTAAGTAGTTTACATGGTTCGCTAGGCACTCACTGGCTTTTGGTAGGGTTTCACAGTGATGTTCTTTAGCTAATGGTCTCCTGTTACTTTCAGATCAGCACTGGGGGTTTGGGCCAGTCACCAGAAGTGACTTGCAGTCCAGGAGGCATTATGGGCCAGGAGAGCCAGTCATATGTGGGTGCAAATTCTGCAACACTCAAAATGAGAACATAGAGTCCCTCACGAATCTGTGCTGTGATTAGTTTCAGAATGTTAAATGATAACTCACTTTGTTCTAAAAAGGATATAGAGTGGTTTACAAAGAAGCATTCAATATAGCAAGATAAATTATATTCAGAATAAGTAAGAAAAATGAGACAAGAAGAAAATAAAGATAGGAAACCAAGATGGAGCCAATAGGAAAAGTAAGAATAGTACATATAAAATAAAAGCTATGATGACTGGGTTACTTCTTTGAGATTAGGCCTTAAGCTTTCTAGGAGCCTACAGAAAGATGGAAACTGATCAACTAAAAAAAATTTACAGAGTCTGTAAGATGATAAAAGTAAGCTTCTCAGGGAAATCACTTCTATCCCTGATGGAAGAAACAAAGAGACATTCCTCCCCCAGTCCTCCTTGAAGGCAACTATTTAATCACAGCATCCTATGCACCTTGTTTATAGTCCATGCAATGACTAGCTCTGTAGAGGACTGTTTCCTATAATGTCCTTTACTACAGGTTGATAGTATGACATTAAAGTGCAATTTGGGAAAAAGCAATTGGGAAAGGAGTGCAGTGTAACGCAGGGTGAGGACAGCCCTCTCTAGAGGACAGTCTGGCTTAATTCATGGTGGAGTTTATAGTAGGTTGGTTTGTTTGGGTAACATACTAATGATTGATCTTTAAAGGGGTGTACACCAAATTTGATGGAGCCCCCAAATTTACAAGTAACTGAGAGTGGGCAAGAGGCGAGATCAACAATATACGCTTATGTCAGAGAATATATTAGGTATGGGCCCTGACCTTCACTGATGGAGGTTAGGCCTCTTCTTAAAAGATGTGCAATCTGAAAGAGTGTGGGTGGGACAAGTGCCTGAGAACATGCAGGCCTCCTGGCAACAAACAGAAAACTCTGCCCACTCCTGGACAAATTACAGCAAAGCACTTCTACAGATACCTTGGTGGAATTCTCTTTGAGGAGGTTTGGTGAGTGTACCTGAAAAAAATCGCAAATATTAATTGAGCAAGGCATTATACCTAAGAAAGGTGGGTAAGGTCCTGAGATAGGTACTTTAAAACATCACTATATTGTTTTATTTTAAAAATTGTATAGTTTCAGAAAGTACATTCAAAAGTATAAATTGCTGCTCTATGAGGCTAACCTAAAAAAAAGTAGTGCTCTTTTTTCTGGCTGACTGAGAAGGGAAGTGGTAATGAAAGACTATAAAAAAATACAGGCCAGTCATGGCATATTTGTTCTTTGGAACTACCCTTAAGCTAGATGGAAGTGAGTTAGGGTGAAAAAAAAATGCAAATAGTAATTGTAAACTTTGGGAGCTAATTACTATACAAATAATAAATTATATATCACAGGTCTAATGGATTATAATAGAAAGAGGATGTTGTACAACACTGATCTTTTGAAATTGATTGGGAGGACAGCTACCTCTATCCACAAGGAGTAGATTTGAGTGGTTTTGGTCAACGTGGTAATTATTATTTTTAAAGAGGTACTATATATTATTAATTTAAAAATAACTGTTTTATGAGATATAATTCACATATCATAAAATTAATTTTTAAAGTGTATAATTCAGTGGGGTTTTTTTTCCCAGTGGGTTTTAATATATTTACAGAGTTGTGCAACCATTGCCATAATCAATGTTAGAACATTTTTATCATCCCAAAGAGAAACTATACCCATTAACAGAAACTCCCCATTACCCCTTACCTCAAAGTCCAGCCCTAAGCAACCATTAATCTATTTTATATCTTCATGGATTTGCCTATTCCAGGCATTTCAGATAAATTGAGTCATATATTGAGTTGGCTAAAAAGTTCCTTCGGGTTTTTCCATAAGGTGTTATGGAACTTTTTGGCCAACTCAATATATATATATTTTTAAAAATAAATTTATTTGTTTGTTTATTTATTTATTTTTGGCTGTGTTGGGTCTTCATTGCTGCGCGTGGGCTCTCTCCAGCTGTGGCGAGCGAGGGCCACTCCTCGCCGTGGTGCGTGGGCTTAACATTGTGGTGCTTGTTGCAGAGCACAGGCTCCAGGCGCACAGGCCCCAGTGGCTGTGGCACGCAGGCTCAGTAGTTGTGGCGCATGGGCTTAGTTGCTCTGCGGCAGTGGGATCCTCCCGGACCAGGGCTCGAACCCGTGTTCCCTGCATTGGCAGATGGACTCCCAACCACTGCACCACCAGGGAAGCCCTGGCCAAATATTATGTGGCCTTTTGTGACTGGCTTATTTAGCATGATGTTTTCAAGATTCATCTATGTTTGTTTTTTGTTTTTTTTATAAATTTATTTATTTATTTTTATTTTTGGCTGTGTTGGGTCTTCTTTGCTGTGCGCGGGCTTTCTCTAGTTGTGGCGAGCGGGGGCTGCTCTTCGTTGTGGTGCATCGGCTTCTCATTGTGGTGGCTTCTCAGGTTGTGGAGCATGGGCTCTAGGTGCGTGGGCTTCGGTAGTTGTGGTACGCGGGTTCAGTAGTTGTGGCTCGCGGGCTCTAGAGCGCAGGCTCAGTAGTTGTGGCACACGGGCTTAGTTGCTCCACGGCATGTGGGATCTCCCTGGACCAGGGCTCGAACCCATGTCCCCTGCATTGGCAGGCGGATTCTTTACCACTGCACCACCAGGGAAGCCCCTTCCATCAGTATTGAACATAGTTGATTACTCCTTTTTTGAAACATTTTCTTCACCGGACTTCCATAATACCACACTCTCATGGTTTCCTTTGTACTTCATCAAGCACTCCCTTTTGCTGGTTTCTCCTTCTGTCCCTAACTTCTGTGTGAAGTATTAAGACTCATTTTTATAACTTATCCTTTTCTCTATTTGTAAGCAGCCACTTTAGTTGTCTCTTCTAGTCTCATGACTTGAAGTATATATTTCCTGACAATCTCCAAATTGGTCTCTCTAACCTGGATCCTTTTCCTTGAATTCAGGACTCACTTGGTCAGCTGTTTACAGCACATCTTAGGCACTTTGAAGTCTGATAGGCATTGCAGATTTAGTGTGTCAGAATCAAATCTTACAGCCAAATAGTGGAAACAACCCAAATGTTCAGCAACTGATGAATGGATAAGCAAAATGTGGTAAATACATACCATGGAATATTATTCAACTATAAAGAAGAACAAAGAAATAATGCATGTTACAATGTGGATGGACTTTAAAAACATATGTTAAGTGAAAGAAGCTAGTCACAAAAGGCACCATTTCTAGATGTCCAGAATGAACAAATCCATAGACACAGCAGACTAGTGATTGCCCAGGGCTGGGGGGTGGGGTTGTGGGAGGTGGGAGGTGAGTGCTAATGAGTATACAGTTTCTTTCTGGGGTGATGAGAATGTTCTAAAATTGATTATGGTGATGGTTGCCCAACAGTGAACACGCTGAAAACCACTGAATTTTACGCATTAAAGGGGTGAATTTTACGATGTGTGAATTATATCTCAATGAAGTTGTTAAACAAGCCCCACAAATTCCTCGTTCCCCGTCCCCCAAACAAAACCCAGACAAATCAAAACAATCTACTACTCGTGAAAAAATAATTGAGAAGCACTGGGCTTATTAAAATTAAAAACTTTGCTCTGCATGGGAATTCCCTGGTGGTGGTCCAGTGGTTAGGATTTCACACTGTCACTGCTGAGGGCCCAGGTTTGATCTCTGGTCGGGGAACTAAAATTCCACAAGCCACGTGGCCAAAAAAAAAAAAAAGAAAATTAAAAAAACCAACAAAAACCTTGCTCTGTAAAAGACGCTTTCAAGAGAGTGAGAAGGCAAGCCATGGACTGGGAGAAAATATTTGTGAAAGACATGTCTGATAAGGGACTTTTATCCAGAATAAACAAAACACTCTTAAAACTCAGCAGTAGGAAAACAAACAACCCTATTAAAAATGGTTCAAAGGGGCTTCCCTGGTGGCACAGTGGTTAAGAATCCGCCTGCCAATGTAGGGGACATGGGTTTGAGCCCTGGTCCGGGAAGATCCCACATGCCGCAGAGCAGCTGAGCCCGTGTGCCACAACTACCGAGCCTGCGCTCTAGAGCCCGCGTGCCACAACTACTGAGCCCATGTGCTGCAACTACTGAAGCCTGCATGCCTAGAGCCCGTGTTCCACAACAAGAGAAGCCACCGCAATGAGAAGCCCTCGCACCGCAACAAAGAGTAGCCCCCGCTCACCGCAACTAGAGAAAGCCCATGCACAGCAATGAAGACCCAATGCAGGCAAAAAAAAAAGAGCCAAAGACTTGAGCAGATACCTCAGCAAAGAAGATGTATAGATGACAAGCCTATGAAAAGATGCTCCATATCATATGTCATTAGGGAGATGCAAATTAAAACAAGGTGGGAATTCCCCAGTGGTCCAGTGGTTAGGACTCTTGCTTTCACTGCCGAGGGCCCAGGTTCAATCCCTGGTCAGGGAACTGAGATCTCACAGTCCGCGTGGTGTGGCCAAAACCAAAACAAAACAAAACCAAAAAAAACAACAACAAGGCAATACCACTACACACCTATTAGAATGGCCAGAATCCAAAACACTGACAGCACCAAACACTGGCAAAACTGTAGAGAAACGGAAACTCTCACTCATTGTTGATGGGGATGCAGACCAGTACAGCCACTTTGGAAGATCATTTAGCAGTTTCTTACCAAACTAAACACCCTTACCATATGATGTAGCAGTCATGCTCCTTGGTGTTTATCCAAATGAGTTGAAAACTTAACATCCACTGTAAAACCTATACACAGATGTTTATGGCAGCATTATTCATAATTGCCAAAATTTGAAAGCAACCAAGATGTCCTTCAGTAGACAAATGGTTAAATAAACTGGTACATTGAGATAATGGAATATTATTCAGCGCTAAAAAGAAATGAGCTATCAAGCCATGAAGAGACATGAAGGAAGCTTAAATGCGTATTACTACGTGAAAGAAGCCAACCTGAAAAGACAACGTATGTATGATTCCAACTATGTGACATTCTAGAAGAGGCAAAACTATGGTGATAGTAAAAAGATCAGTGGTTTCCATCCTTTCCCCATACCTTGCCCGGCACATCTCTTAAATCTGGAAGTCATCTGTATCCTTTATCACATCCTTTAGTAAACTGGTAAATGCAGGTGTTTCCCTGAGTTCTGTGAGCTGCTCTAGCAAATTATTTAAACCTAAGGAGGAGGTCTTTGGAACCTCTGATCTATAGCCGGTTGGTTAGAAGCGCAGGTGATAACCTGGGCCTGCAACTGGTGTCTGAAGTGTGTGTGTATATTGGAAGGGGAGTTGGTGGGGGGGCAGTGTTGTGGGACTGAGCCCTTAACTTGTGGGATCTGACAGTATCTCTGGTAGATAATGTCAGAATTGAGTTAAATTGTAGGATACCCCGCTGGTGCTGCAGAGAATTGCATATTGTAGGGAGAAAAAACCTTCATACATTTGGTGACCAGGAGTGTCAAAACTGTGTGTTCTGTGTGACTAGTAAGGGAGACACATAGGAAAGAAGCACAAAGTAGGGAAGAACTGAGTTTTTCCCTACATAGGAAGGAAAAAGCTGAGGTTTTTTGTTTTTATTTTTGTTTTTTTTAAACAAATGCAAACTGGAACTGAAGGAACCTTAGAGACCATCTTTAATGATAAACTTAAGGCTCTGAGTTCAGAAACATTGTTTCACTCACCAGTATCTGTTCCTTTTACAAATAATGGATGGATTATATATCTGGACCAAGGATTGTTTATTGAAGCATCTGAGGGTTGTAGGACATTCAGCACAGAAGGAGCTTGCTACTCAGGGCCAGAAGGACTCCAGGCCAAAAGGATGATCTTGCCTTTGAGGTGCTATTTGAAGATCAGGAACTTATCCTAGGAATAAGAGCAAAGCTTTTTATTTTGAAAATGTTTTAAACAGCTTGATTTCCCCTCATTTTGGGGGGAGGGACTTTTTTCTTGCTCTTCCTTCCCCCTCCCATTGTGAGTTCTCGCCTGTGCTTGCCTCTGTGTAAAGTGTTGTAGCTATAACTGTTAAAGTGTGTCGCTCATATATTTAAGTAAATTGTAGCATTTAGATTCCTTAATTAATGTTTAAAATCATTTCATTATGCTCGTGTAGTTTAATTTGTCCTTTCTTGGCAGATCTTCATAAAATCTAGTAGGACCTCTGACTGTAGTATTAATTGGTCTCAGATGGAAGGAAGATTTCCTCCCCAGTTCTTTTTTTTTTTTTTTTAATATTTATTTTGGCTGTGCCAGGTCTCAGTTGCGGCACGCTGGATCTTTGTTGCGGCATGCAGACTTCTTTACTTGCGGCATGCGGACTTCTTAGTTGTGGCATGTGAACTCTTAGTTGCGGCATGCAAACTCTTGGTTGTGGCATGCGCGTGAGATCTAGTTCCCTGACCAGGGATCACACCTGGGCCCCCTGCATTGGGAGCGTGGAGTCTTACCCACTGGACCACCAGGGAAGTCCCTAGAGTTCTTTTTTTTAAATTAATTAATTAATTTTTGGCTGTGTTGGGTCTTCATTGCTGCATGCAGGCTTTCTCTAGTTGAGGTGAGCGGGGGCTACTCTTTGTTGCGGTGCGCGGGCTTCTCATTGCAGTGGCTTCTCTTTGTTGCGCAGCACGGGCTCTAGGCACGTGGGCTTCAGTAGTTGTGGCTTGTGGGCTCTAGAGCAGAGGCTCAGTAGTTGTGGCGCTTGGGCTTAGTTGCTCTGCGACATGCGGGATCTTCCCGGACCAGGGCTCGAACCCGTGTCCCCTGGCAGGCAGATTCTTTATTTATATTTATTTTTGGCCACGTTCAGGCTTTGTTGCTGTGCACGGGCTTTCTCTAATTGTGGCGAGCAGGGGCTACTCTTTGTTGCGGTTCACGGGCTTCTCATTGCAGTGGCTTCTCTTGTTGCGGAGCACGGGCTCTAGGCGCATGGGCTTCAGCAGTTGTGGCACGCGGGCTCTAGAGTGCAGGCTCAGTAATTATGGCTCACGGGCTTTGTTGCTCCATGGCATGTGGGATCTTCCCGGATCAGGGCTCGAACCCGTATCTGCTGCATTGGCAGGCGGATTCTTAACCACTGCGCCACCAGAGAAGTTCCCCTAGAGTAGAGTGACTCTTAAATTTTAGATTTACATTTTGCGATTAATTTTGTTAACCTTTCTATTTTGAGATAATTGTAGATTTATATGCAATTGTAAGAAATAATACCAAGAGATCCCATGTACCCTTTACCCAGTTTTCTCTAGTAGTAACGTCCTGTGGAACAAATACCACAACCAGGATATTGACATTGATACACTCCACCATCTTGTTCATAATTCTCCAGTTTTACTTGTACTCATTTGTGTGTGTATTTAGTTCTACGCAGTACTGTTATATCTGTCTCATGTATCTAATACCACGTTCATGGTACAGACAGTTCCATCACCCCAAGGAGTCCACATGTTGTCCTTTTTATAACCATACACACTTTCCTCCTGCTGCCCCTACCTCCTAGACCCTTGGCAATCACTAATCTGGTCTCCATTTCTATAAATTTTTTATTTCAAGAATGTTGTATAAATGGAATCATACAGTATATAACCTTTTGGGATAGGGTTTTTATTTTCTCCCCACTCAGCATAAATCCCTTGAAATTTATACAGATTGTCATGTGTCAATAGTTTGTTTCTTTTTATTGCTGAATAGTATTCCATGGTGTGAATGTACCATAATTTAACTATTCACTGTTGAAGGACACCTGATTTATTTCCAGTTTTTGTCTTTTATGAATTAAGCTTCTATGGACATTTGTGTACAGGTTTTTATGTGATCATAAATTTTCATTGCCAAGAATGCAATTGCTGGGTCATATTTGGTAAGTGCATGGTTTGCAATGTACTTTAAAAATTAGCAGATAAAAACCTTTTCCTGTTAAAATTATTGACTTTTACATTTTTTGTTGAAAAACATCATTTTACAGTTCCTTGCAAAGCTCTCTGTCTTCTAGAACCTATTACCTGTATAGCCAGGGAGTTTGCATTTTGGAATAGGCATTGTGAGAGGAAGGTGAAAGCTGACAGAAATTGAATCCCAGAATCATCATAGTTTCCTTTCCTGTGAAACAATACACGGATTAGTTCTTGTCTTTTTTGCATTTGGTCTTTAGTTTTAATATTGTAATAAAAGGATGCATTTTATTTTCTCTTCTTACAGCGGCTATGTGACTATGTTTGTGACCTCCTCTTGGAAGAGTCAAATGTCCAGCCAGTATCAACACCAGTAACAGTGTGTGGAGACATACACGGACAGGTAAAATTTCATGAGGATATTTTTAGCTTTTGTACTGTCTGTCCATAGTCCATGTCTGTTTCCAGTTGTGCTGCAAAATATTTAAAAAAAAGAAAAAAAAAACTGGTGGTTGGCTAGGATTCCTCAGTCTGTGTGACATTAATGATTCCTGGTTACTGTTAAAGTGAATAAAAGCCGTGGTCAAATTATTCATGGACTTTGTTGAAATCACACTTAGAAAGTGAAGAGTGAAGCATTATTGCTCTGTGGACAGGGGGAGATATAAAATACAAATGTGGACTGCTCATAGTTATTATGATTGATAGGAGATGCTTTGGTATTAGGCACTAATTTTCTATTCATTCTGTTCATTTCTGTTCTATTCACTTAATGTCATATTTTATTGAAAATTTATCATTTCCTTAGTGGGAATGAGAATAGCAGCAGTTCAGAAAGATAAAATTATTGGTGCATGATTTTACAGCAAGTCAGTGCTAGAATGGGATGAGAAAGACAGTTCATTTTTTCATCTGCTGGGGTTTTATGTGTTTGTTTTTAAGAGTTTCAGAGCATTGACAGGAGGGGTACACCTTATCTTTAGACTCTTACTGTCAGCGTTTAGCCTAGTTAGAAAACTGTGTATTTGTAGTTTTTTCTTTTTTACTGGGAAATGAAAGCTGAACAGAGCACTCATAGCCTGCTCTGTGCATGCGATGGAGTTGGGGCTATAAGACATAATATTTGTGAACAACATAGTATTTATGAATTCCTACAGGACCTTAACTATGACTGCCTAAAGGAGCAGAAATGTGTGTAGCTTGGTTGTGATTGAGGGCTGCTCCATGAGTAAAGTTCTATTTTTTATTCTTTTAATTTGGCTGCCCTGGGTCTCCGTTGCAGCCCGCAGGCCCTTGTTGCCGGCTTCTCTCTAGTTGCGGCACTAGGGCTCTAGAACGCGCAGGCTCAGTAGTTGCGGCATGCAGGCTTAGTTGCCCCGTGGCATGTGGGATCTTAGTTCCCCGACCAGGGATCAAACTCGCGTCCCCTGCACTGGAAGGCGGACTCTCAGTCACTGGACCAGCAGGGAAGTCCCGTAAAGTTCTATTTTGACTACTTAGCTCTTTTGTTTTTGGTTTTTCAGTCTGTTCTCTGGATGTGTGAGGTTATAATAAATGACATCTGCATGTTATCAACTTCTAATTAGAGGCCCCCACTATGTCATATTTAATCTGTTAAAATTCTAGTTCTCTAAAGTAGACCTTAGGAGTTCTTCTTAATTTCCATGTAACTTCTCTCCAAAAGTATAATAAATATTTGTATTTTGCTAACATAAAGGATATTAATATAAACAGTGCCTTAACATATTTCTAAAAGCTGGAATAAACCAAGTAATGCTTTCCCTTGATTATAATATTAAAATTGAGGGGTTACCTGTGTTATCAAGGTTTTTTATTGGCCGCAGCATGAGGCTTGTGGGATCTTAGTTCCCGACCAGGGATCGAACCCGTGCCCTTGGCAGTGAAAGTGCAGAGTCCTAACTACTGAACTGCCAGGGAATTCCCCAAGACTTTTCAATAATATGAATTATAGTCATAATCAGAGGTCAGGAAGTTAGAGACAACTTCAAACTGCTAAAATTAATTCAGATAATAAATTTGCACGTCTACTGATATATATACCTTCAGTCAAATGTACAATTCTTGCTTTCATTTATCTTGTGTTTTGAGGTTAATAATGTAATTTTTCACATATTGCATGTCAATTTTTTTTTTTAAGGTTCCTATGAGGTAGGATCATTTTGTAGAGAAGGAAACTGAGTTGAAAGATTGAGGAATTAACCCAAATTCGCACAGCTACTAAGGGACAGAGCTGAGATTTGAAACTCATTTGGGTGCCCGATAGCCCATGTTATTTATTTATTTATTTATTGGCTGCACGGCTGGTGGGATCTCACTTCCCTGACCAGGGATTGAACCTGGGCCACATCAGTGAAAGCCTGGAATCCTAACCACTAGGCCCCCAGGAAACTCCCAGCCCATGTTATTTTAAGACTACCACCAAATTGAGCCATGTTTCTCTTGTACTTGACCCTTTAAAACAATTGCTTATCAAAAGCATGGGACTTGAGGAGCTTCTAAATGTCTGCAGACTAGTCAAATGTAAGGTGTATCTTTTGGGACTTGTACAGTTGTCTTCCCCTTGGGCCAGTTTTGGAATTGCAGGATTGGTTTATGAGTATAAATAAACTCATAAGAAATGTTGACAAGCATACAGTTGCTGAGAAGCATTGAAACAGCATAATCTAGTGAGGAGATTGTAGACTTCAGTGTCAGACAGAGCTTGGTTTAAGTTAAGTCCTGCTTGGGTACATAACAGCTGTTTAAGAAGCCATTTCAGCTAGCTCTTCAGTTCTTTAAATACAGCCTGTGGACCCTTGAAGGTCTATAAGATGGCACAAAATCAACTGAGGGTAAAACTGTTGGTGCCTCAGCATGAATCAAGGGAGTGTCACCAGCCTATGCTGGTTGTCATTGTATTCTTCACCAGCATGCATGCATGTACAGTAAAATAAAATGCCAGTATCACTTAAGAATGTCCTTGATGAAGCAGTAATATTAATTGGCACTCTTAACCCCTCAGTAGATACATCTTTTGAGTAGTCCCTGTGATGAAATAGGAAGTACGCATAAAGCACATCTACTGCATATCAAAGAAAAATGGTTTGCTCAAAAGAAAAGTACTTGTGCAGTTCTTTGCATCTCCTGCTGAAATAGCCTCTTTTTTTTAATGGAACGCTGTTTTTACTTGAGAGAATGAATGACAAACTACGGGTATTTGGCAACTGTTTTGCAAAAGTGAACGAAGTGAGCCAGTCACTTCAAGGAAAACAATTGACGTTATTTGTTGCTGATGACAGAATTTGAGTTTTCAAGTGAAATATTGGAATTTTAGAAAATTTGAGTTTACCACCATGAGGCTACTAGCTTCTGATACTTAAAAGACTTTTCTGATGAGGTGAGTGATGAAATTAACAAATATTTTTTTGATGATTTAACAAATATTTTTTTGATGATACATAAAGAAATGTCATTTCCATTTTCCAAATAACTAGTGTGTTACCCATTCAAAGTGTTAGACCAACTTATCTAACAGAGTTTGAGAAGAGACCAGTTGTCAAGTTTTGATGTATTAAAAGAAGAATATGCACCATTATCTCTAAAGGTTATTAAAATTCTCCTCCCTTTTGTAACACATACCTGTATGAAGGTATGTGTTACACTTTAAATTTCTAATATGGTTAATACTGATTCATATAACGTATAAACAAAAGCTTTTTGGAGACCTGTAATTTTTAAGACTATGAGTGGGTCCTGAAACCAGAAAATTTAAAAACTGCTGAGTTAGCCAACTATTTCCTTGCCTCTAACAATGGAATAAAATCCACTTCTCGGGATTGGTTTTGTTTTAAAATGAGAACATTTACAGAGTGTGTGTGATATGAAAAACATACAATAGATGGTAGAAATTATTTGTGAAATAATGAGATGGGCTTCCAGTAATGTATGACAAGGTTAATTGTCTGCATATGTTTTCAGTAAATATTTATTATATTAAAGAATTTTGGAAAACACTACCAATTTGGAGTAGGAACTATGGGTCCCCAAAGCAGAATTTTTGATCATCCATTAAATATATATAAGTTAAATGGAAACTTACAAAGCTTTTATTCAAGAATGTGTTTCTACAGACATCAGTAGTAAAGTCTAAGGACACTCACTCTTTCACCACACTTTTATAGAAGCAATTGTTTCATAAAACTTTTTAATGTTTCCTTCCTGACTTTGAGTGTGTACATACTCAATTTTTACATAACAAAATTGTATAGTTATATTAGAGGTATAGTTTTGTGTTCCATTCTTTTCCCTAGTCATTTTCCCACTTTGCTACATAGTTTCCATTATAATCATTATTTATGACTGCCTAAGGTCCAGGTCTTTGAATTAGTAGATCATACTTTATTAATATTCCCTTATGTTAGTCACGAAGGTTGTTTCTTCTGTTATTAGAAATGATGCTATGATGCATTTTCTTTATGTTATACAGCTTTTTTTTTTTTTGCCTTTAGGTTATAGTCACAGGAGTGGAGTTACTAGGCCAAAGTAACACAAACACATATATGTATATGTGTATATATATACACTGAAAGTGTATTTAGATATATATACTTATTTTTTACTGCTCATATTGTGTGTGATTGTATTTATACATATATGATATATGATATACATACACACATCATATATATATCTGTGCGGTGGGAAGTGAGAAGTATATTCCTTCAAAGGAAGGGATTCCACTTAGTAGAAATGGACAGCATATATTTTGAACAAATAATAGTCTACCAGTTGACTGAGACTGAATTTGTTTCATTTGTTTGCTTGCTAATTTTAAGAAGATAGGAAAATTTTATTTTAAACTTTCTAAAGTTTTTTTTTTTTAAGCAAGTGACAACTTTTCAGACTTATGAAACATTGCTACAAAGGGTAGTACTTTATTTCAGTAGTTAATCTTTAAATTTCAGTTTTGTTCACTATAACTAAGATTTCTGTACTGTTTTAAGTGTTAGAAATTTAAGTAGTAATACTACTTTCAAGTGTGAAAGATAGATGTGAAGGAAATTATTGGTTGTAGTTGGTATGGTATATTATAGTTCCTTTAATCTAAAATCCTTTTTCAGAAAAACTGTGACTTTTCTTTAGGAAGTAGGATTAGGATAATCGAGTTGACTGAAGTTATCAAACGCACATTTTTGTCAGTTAAATTTTCAGTCAAGTAGAATATGATGAAATATACTATTCTTTTTTTACTGATTATTGAGAAGATTCTCCACAGCTGTAGAAGCTGAGGGTACACATCTTCCAAAGTAGAGTGTAAGAAGGTAGGTTGATTATGTGAAACTACAAAGTGTCATGTAAATTCATTCTTCAAAAGAAATTCTTATCCACTTGTTTCCTTATCTTTTGTCTCTTTAAGATAGATGCTGAAGGTGGGGCAAGGTGATTGGGTTAGCTTATTGACAGGTAACTGATAAATGATTTCAAATTCTCAAGTGATAGATGGGAGAAATATGAAAAAAATTTGAAAGGGGGTTGCCTATAACATTAATGACTTAGGAATGACTTTAGTGATAACTGAGCTTCATTTTAGTGCTTTTTTTTTTTTTTAAGGCTTGGGAGCTGTGTGCTTGTCAGTTTAGTTTGCACTTTATTTCTTTGTATAAATGTAAATATTTGAAGTCCTCTTAATTAACTGCTTCTTTACACAGTTTGGCCTCAGTTTTATTATTTTACTCCTTCACAGGAATTTGTAATCAGCATATATTGCCTTTCTTTTATAGTTTTATGACCTTTGTGAACTATTCAGAACTGGAGGTCAGGTTCCTGACACAAACTACATATTTATGGTATGTAAACACCAGTGATATCAAGTACTTATTTTAAATGGAAGGGATCTGACTTACTACATGTAAATTATATAATAATTTCGTTGCCATGTGACAATCACTATTTAAATATATGAAAAGGTGATTCTATACTTTTCTACATTTTGCTGTGTCCTCTAGTTGAGAATAATTGCTTTTGTAAACTGCTGTATACACAGGACTGGGTTGTAGCCCTCAGTAATGGTTAGGCAGAAAAATAGCCCAGAACCACAGGTTTAAGGCATAAATCTTCAGTTTACTGTTATTTTATCAGATTTTTTTGAGCATTCATTTTCATCTGTTATTAATCTGTGGATTGATTGATATACACATATACACATTTGCTGTTAAGGTAGATATTTGCTTACTTTCTTTTTGTAATATAATGTTACCGTTGAATTTTTTCTGAGCCCTTCCGTTATTTTCCTTCCTTCTGAAAATTTCTGGGTCACTTTTCTAATCTTTTAGCTGTTTTCCTATTGGTCTAATATTGGCCCAAGTAAAACATAAATGGGAAGTGTAAATAGTATATCCTCATATGCAGTTGTTAAATACAAAGCTAAATGTAGAATACTGTTATAATTATGGTAATTGCTTTTACAAAAAAACTATTTTCTTCAAGTTGACAGCTCTTTTGATACAGTTAAAAAGATTTTTGAAATTCATTTAAAGTTTTTTGATTCACACATGATCTTTTAGAAACATTTATTAATGTAGGTAACAGAGAATTGAAAAAATGGTGGTTTTGCAGGGAAAATCCTTGAGAGAATTGCACAGCAGGTTCCTGTAGGCTCCTGTAGCATAAGACTAGCACAAACATTTAGTAGGAACAGCTTATTTATTTCCATTTGAATTTTTTGTTAAAACCCAATTTCCAAATAATTCAATGTGTAACTCTTCATTTTTGTTATTTTGGGCTGTGTCTCTGAGTTTGTGCCCTTTGGTATAATTTTTAAAAAATATTGTTGCTATTGTATTGTTTGTAACTGTAAATTTTTACTTTACAGGGTGATTTTGTAGACAGAGGTTACTATAGTTTGGAGACCTTCACTTACCTTCTTGCACTAAAGGCTAAATGGCCTGATCGTATTACACTTTTGCGAGGAAATCATGAGAGTAGACAGATTACACAGGTGTATGGATTTTATGGTAAGACCTTCTATTTCTCTGATTCTGAATATTGATTTACCTTCCTCTTTGGGAAAGAAAGCCACACAAGTCATACATGTGCTTTTCATAGTAAAATTAGAAAATACAGATAATCTTTTTCCACTTTCTCACCTTTAACTCCTTTTCTTCCCTCAATCAGTTGAAAATCTGACTATTGATATGTAGAGAGAACCATTCTTTTTTTTTAATTGAAGTATAGTTGATTTACAATATTAGTTTCAGATGTACAACGTAGTGATTCAGTATTTTTACAGATTATACTCCTTTTAAAGTTATTATAAAATATTAGCTATATTCCCTGTGTTGTACAGTATATCCTTGTAGCTTATTATTTTATACATAGTAGTCTGAGAGAACCTTTTTTTTTTTTTTAATTTTTATTTATTTATTTATTTATGGCTGTATTGGGTCCTCGTCTCTGTGCGAGGGCCCCCCCCAGTTGTGGCGAGCGGGGGCCACTCCCCACCGCGGCGCGCGGGCCCCTCACCATCGCGGCCCCTCCCGGCGCGCGGGCCCCTCACCATCGCGGCCCCTCCCGCCGCGGAGCACAGGCTCCAGACACGCAGGCCCAGCAACTGTGGCCCACGGGCCCAGCTGCTCTGCGGCATGCGGGATCCTCCCAGACCAGGGCTCGAACCCGCATCCCCTGCACTAGCAGGCGGACTCTCAACCACTGCGCCACCAGGGAAGCCCTGAGAGAACCATTTTTAACTTTTTGGTGTATGTCTTTCTAGATCAGTGCCTCAAAGTGTAGTCCTCAGTTTATCTCACTGGAATCATTTGGGATGCTTGTTAAAAATGTAGATTGCGGGGCTTCCCTGGTGGCGCAGGGGTTGAGAGTCTGCCTGCCAATGCAGGGGACACGGGTTCGAGCCCTGGTCTGGGAAGATCCCACATGCTGCGGAGCAACTAGGCCCGTGCGCCACAACTACTGAGCCTGCGCGTCTGGAGCCTGTGCTCCACAACAAGAGAGGCCGCGATAGTGAGAGGCCCGCGCACCGCGATGAAGAGTGGCCCCCGCTTGCCGCAACTAGAGAAAGCCCTCGCACAGAAACGAAGACCCAACACAGCCATAAATAAATAAATAAATAAATAATATATTAAAAAAAAAATGTAGATTGCTAGGCGCCACTTTTGGGGTGGGACCTTAGAATCTGCTGAAAGGGAATGTTTTGCACACTCAGTTTGAGAGCCTAGTCTATATATATATATGTGTGTGTGTGTTTATACATATGTGTGTGCACACACCCCAAGCTAAAATGGGATCATACTTGTTTTTTAATATTGTGACCAGCCTTTTCACTTCATTGATGTTATTTTATAGCTGCACTGTATTATACTGTATGGATGTACTGTAAATCTGTGTGCTTTCTCCAGAGAATACTAGGACCTCAGGTCATAACCAGAATGCAGCCATTAAAAGCAAAATAGCTACTTCTATAAAATTTTTATATGGTTGAAAGTTTTTCAAAATGAGGTTAGGAAGCTCTTTGAAGGAGGTAGATAGAACTGTAGAGATTATTATTATTATCTATCTATCTATCTATCTATTTATTTTTGGCTGCATTGGGTCTTTGTTGCTGTGCGCGGACTTTCTCTAGTTGTGGCGAGCGAGGGCTACTCTTCGTTGCCGTGTGCAGGCTTCTCATTGCAGTGGTTTCTTGTTGCGGAGCACAGGCTCTAGGCACGTGGGCTTCAGTAGTTGTGGCTCGTGGGCTCTAGAGCGCAGGCTCAGTAGTTGTGGCGCCCGGGCTTAGTTGTTCTGCGGCATGTGGGATCCTCCTGGACCAGGGCTCGAACCTGTGTCCCCTGCATTGGCAGACGGATTCTTAACCACTGCGCCACCAGGGAAGCCCTGTTGAGATTATTAATAAGAATTTTCCTTGAGCACAATTAAGGCAGATATTGAGAGATTTGAAAATATTAATCTCATAACCCTTTAGTTTTTAGACTTTATATTTTGAATTATCTTCTGTCATTATAAAGATAAGCTGAACTCTCTTACTCCTGATTTTGCAAGCCGTTAAATCAATTATTAAATTGAGAAATTTTGACAACATATTGTTATCTATTTATTTATTTATTTATTTTTGGCTGCACCGTGTGTCTTGTGGGATCTCAGTTCCCCGACCAGGGATTGAACCCGGGCCACAGCAGTGAATGCCCCAAATCCTAACCACTAGGCCACCAGGGAACTTCCTGACAATTTATTGTTGATATAACTGTTAATAGGAATTGAAAAGTTGGATGGCTAATATTTATCTCCTTTTTACAAGTTACTTCAGATTTTCATTCACAAAATGCCAAATATCATTTGGAGTAAAAAGTGTTTGATTCTTTTGCAAAATAATCAGTATTTTGGATAATACATTATGTGGTGTTAGCTCAGTGAAAGCAACTGGCTCCAACTGTGTAAGATTAATGTTACATATATAATTACACCCCAGAATTTGACCAACGTTATCAGTGTAGGGCAAAAGAGATAAAAGGGGGAGAGGAAGGAGGACATTTTAATCAAGATGCCTTGACCGAAGAACATGACAACAGCACAACATCTAGTATTGATTTTTTTTCATCTCCAGCTATGCTCTAGTGTTCATCTATGGTTTTGTTTGATAAGAGCAAGCCCATCTGCTCCTCAGGAGGGAGACAGTTTTAGTCATCATGGAACTTAACATTGATTTTAAAGTAGTAAAAATGTCTATATATAGCTATTATATTGGGCCTTCCGTTCACACTGATAAACATATGGTTAGCAGTTATTATGAACCAAGTGCTTTGCTTACATGTTAAGGTGAAAAATTTACAAGATTCCTACTGGTAAACTGAGCTCAACGTTAGAGCTGTCTCATGAGACGTTTACAATAAGGACCCTGCCTCACGTAGAGATACAATTTAGAAAATTATGAGGATTGACCATACCCCACAGTCTTATATCCTGTATCATTTTCAGCTGTACTTAGGGCAATCAGTGATGCGTCCATTTTTTTCCGAAATTAAGGAAGAAGCCAAAGAGCAGAACTTCCATGGTATTAACTGAGAGAAGAGATAATGTACCCTATTAACTGTTGTAGACAGCAGAGGGAATGTTCAGCTGAGAATATGTAAGAACTGATTGGCAGTTTGTCCTTAGTGATGACTACAGGGGTACTTACTGGAACTCAAGTATGTAGTTGCACAATTTACAGAAAATCTCAGAAGGGGCAACCTAGGCCTGAAAAATGTTGAAATGGGAATTATCCATGCTCCTTTAATTATCCTGCTAGAATAAGGTAGTCACCTTAAATACATTACTCTGTTTGATAGAATTGCCCAGTTTTTTTTTTTTTTAAGTTTATTTATTTATTTATTTGGCCTGCGGAGCCCCACTTCCCCAACCAGGGATGGAACCTGCTTCCTCAGCAGTGAAAGCTTGGAGTCCCAACCACCGGACCGCCAGGAAATCCCCCCCGGTATTAATAGTAAGACAAAAGCTTTTGCTTTGGGTTATGTGAAATTAATATTTAGCTCTACTTGATTATAGCATTTTGACTAATAATTTCAGCTGGTTCTTAGAGCCACTTCTGGAATGAAAAGCAGGACCACATTCTTAGACTAGTTAGACACTAGTCTCCTTCTGGTTCTACATGGAGGACCTACTAGGGCTAACTATGTATCATAACTTGCCATCCTAGTTTAAGCAAATTTCTGTTGTCCTAGTATTAGTTGTATTCTTTACTTATTTTATTTATTTATTTTTTGGCCACACCTCATGGCTTGCAGGATCTTAGTTCCCTGACCAGGGATTGAACCCGGGCCACGGCAGTTAAAAGCGCTGAGTCCTAACCACTGGACCGCCAGGGAACTCCCCTGTATTCCTTAGTTTTATCAGCAGATTCAGAACTTCATTAATGAGAACTCTTTGTTTCTCTCATAGATGAGTGCCAAACCAAATACGGAAACGCTAATGCCTGGAGATACTGTACCAAAGTTTTTGACATGCTCACAGTAGCAGCTGTAAGTTTATGTAAATCTTTTTTAAAAAAAAGCTCAAGTGTTTTCCTGCCAGTAACACTTTGCATATTTTTATCTAATAGCCATTTCAATTATATTGATATCATTGGCACTCACTGATGAATTTAGATATACGACTGAGTTTATTACTATATGTTCAACTCTTTGTTTTCCTTTTTTGCTAGTTAATAGATGAGCAGATTTTGTGTGTTCATGGTGGTTTATCTCCTGATATCAAAACACTGGATCAAATTCGAACCATTGAACGGAATCAGGAAATTCCTCATAAAGGAGCATTTTGTGATCTGGTTTGGTCGGATCCTGAAGATGTGGATACTTGGGCAATCAGTCCCCGAGGAGCAGGTTGGCTTTTTGGTGCAAAGGTCACAAATGAGGTAAAGCCAGCATTTTCGGAAAAGTGGTTTGTTGGTTGCTAATGGACTACATAAAGAACTATGGTGGCTATAGATACCAAACTTCTAGTCTAGTTTACTCAAACTGTGGTGGCTATGGATATCAGATTTCTTGTCTAGTTTATCGTGTATGTCTTTCCTTAATGGTTAAGTGAGATCACGTAATAAAAGCACCTCCTTTAGCATCCATTGGTACTATGCGTAAAATAAATGTTCCTTTTCTTTCAAACATTGCAATTAAGTAATGAGATAACAAGGGCAAGATAGGCAACTTTTTAATGTATATATTTCTTTGTATATATATTTTTAATTCAGATATAATTGACATATAACATTGTATTAGTTTTATGTATACAACATAATGATTTGACATATGTATTTATTGTGAATAAGCAATATTTTTGAGGTTAACTACTTTCAGTTAAAAATATATATACACACACACTTACACATACACACACACTGCAGGGTGAAGTAATCCAGCATAATGAAGTCAGAGAGCTAGATTTATCCTGTCTGAGCCTCTGGTTCCTGAAGTTTCAAGAGAAGGATAATAAATCTCTTTCAGAATTTTGTAAGAACCATACTAAAGCCTCAGTAAATGATAGATATTGATAGTAATATATTTATTATTAAACCATAAAAACTTTGTTTCATATCTGATAGCACTTACAGAATGCTTTTCTTTCAGAAACTTCTAACTAATTATGTTACTATGATTTCTATAACTGAGGCCAAAGTGACTCTATAACTTATGGAAATTAGTGGGGATAACTGTAGAATGGATTCTATAATCATTAGAGCTTTAGTAATTACAGGATTTATACTTTATTTAAACGCTTATTTTCTTATATATGTAGGTTGATTTTTTTTTAAATGTGCTGGATACTTAACAAAACCTTTCTAAATTGCAGTTTGTTCATATCAACAACTTAAAACTCATCTGCAGAGCACACCAACTAGTGCATGAAGGCTATAAATTTATGTTTGATGAGAAGCTGGTAACAGTATGGTCTGCTCCTAATTACTGTTATCGTTGTGGAAATATTGCTTCGATCATGGTCTTCAAAGATGTAAATACAAGAGAACCAAAGTTATTCCGGGCAGTTCCAGATTCAGAACGTGTTATTCCTCCCAGGACAACGACGCCGTATTTCCTTTGAGGCCTTCGCCCATCCTGCTGACCCATTTTTCTGTCCTCTTACCCCAACTTTCGTGTATTACCCTCTACAATATACTTTTTATTGAGCACTTTGCTGCTGAAATGCTGCCTCTTGCCTTTTTTTTTAATTTTAAATTATCTAAATTTATTGTTTGTTATGGTGTCTATAGCAATGTTTTTCTATCAGTTTTCTCCCTCGTCCCACCCCCGCCTTGGACTCATTTGAGAAGACTTGAGAAATGTCTTAATACTCAAACTGCTGCATGTAGCTCTTGCTTATTTACTGGTCTAGGGGAAACAGGATGTTTCCTTTTTTAAAAAAGCCAATTGACAGAACAGACACTGAAATACTCCTCTTTTTGTATTATTCAGTCTTTTGTTTTAGTTCGGTAAGTTTTAAGAAATTTCAGCAGCAAAGTTGTTATTCAGTGGGCACGATGGACTGCAAATGCCTCAAGTTATGTATACCTGTCCCAGCTGTAAACTTCATTGTCCTTTGTTGGATGATATTTTAAATGGATATAAAATAAATTGGTCTAAAGGGCTGCCCTCCTTGTTGTGTTTTTAAATTTTAGTTTAAAAACTGCTACAGCTTATGACTTTGTACATTAAGATAATTGTATTGATCTTTTTTCAGATTCCTTGTATTTTTTAATAAAGTAATCTTAAATAAAACCCAGATAGGTTAAAGTGTTAGAAATTTTAAACAGTGTACATTGTTAGCTTAAAGTTATTCTTTTTTTCTTTTTTCCTAATCAGAGTTCTTGACCCTTTGGTTATTAAGTTTAAAACCTCAACTGAAATTCCATACTATATATTTAAAAAAAAAAAATCACTAAACTGTGCCTAAAGAAATAACTGCCATATTAATGTTTTGGTTTATATCCTCTCTAGTAATAGAAGAACATTTAATACTTGTAATGCTGATGTGTTCACTTGATACCAGTTGAGTAGAATGTGATCAATCCAGTTTACAATCTATCATGAGTATCATTAAGTAAAATATATGTACTTTTCAATAGGAATCATTCTTACTGTAACACTTGACCTTAACTTTTAGAAAGTGTTCATTTTTTAACTGCAACTGGAAAGGTTGAAAAGTCAGGACTCTTGTACTTGTGAACTGTAATCTGAAGCAGATTTTTAAAAGTGTAGAAAAAACCAGATTGTCCTTTTTTGTAAAGGTCTGTGATACTATGTTTCGGCTTTGTGTAAGTAATTTGAATATCCAAAGGGTTGTGATGATCAGTTCTTGATATGCAACTGTCCACTTAATAAGGACAAGTGTTCCAGTGTCTCTTATGACTATGGTCATAAATGATGCTGGAATTAACCATATTATGAAATAGTTGGTATCCCTTTACTACTATAATTAATTTTTGTCATTCCAGGAAATCTTTGTGAAGCCAGCCAATTAATAAAGCACTTTAGCATCTGTTCAGGTAGTTTTGAAAACCAACTGTCCCCCTTCAGGATAAGAACTTCCAGGTTACCTAAAAATGCAATAAAAATCTTTATAGTCTAAGCTTCTTGGCACATAATTTTTCATCAGGGCTTTTCTTTTATTAAGCGAGCACAATACTGTTTTGATTTTTTCCCCCAACCACACAGCTCCTTGTGTAGTTTTGAATTGTATAGCTGTAAGAAAGAAGTGGTTAAGACGTTTGCTGCACACACTTGAACTGTTGGGTCAGTAGCTTTGTTTTACTGCCCTGACCCCAGTGTAATTCAGGGGGAAAGGTATTTTTATCTTACAGGGATATGTAGCTGTGTATTTTACTGATTGTGAAACACTGGAAATTAATGATGCAGACACCTTGGTGTGGTCTTGGAACAGCTTTCTGCAGTATTTTTTTTCTGTTACCATAAATTGTATTTAAGTGCTTTCTCTCTTCTGCTTTTAAGTTGTACCAATAAAATTGGTAACCCTCAGCCCTTCCTTCCCATTTGACACTCCTTAGCTTAGATTGATGTAGTTGTTTTAGTTACCCGTGTAATGTGACTTTTATTTTTAAGTCATGGTGTACTGCATTTGTTTGTCACTAGTTGGGCATGTGCCAATAATATTCTGTCCATTCCTTAATTGCCATCTCTGTTTTGCCTGATTTTTTTCTCTTCAACTGAATAATGGCTTTTTGCATGAAAAAAAAGTTTTTACTGTTAGACATGTAAAGGGAAGAGAGAGTGAATGTATTGGACTCTGTAAGCCTAAAAGGAATATTTGGATCCCTCTGATAAATAAGGGCTATGTACTATATAGAGTAATCATGTGGTGGAAAATACTTGCAAGTCATAGATTTGTAGGCAGGAGGCTCTGTTATTCCCTGTATCTAGGCTGAATGTAAAATCCCTTATGTTGTATTAATGGGGGTAATAACCATTTTTATTTGCCTATGATATACTTGGTTTCTAATAAAATGTCCTAGGCTCTAGTGAGAACTGTCTACTTTTAATTGCCAATTACTCCCCTTTCCTCATTTTCCTGATATGCTCTTGGCCAGCTTTTCCTAGGTTAATGCTTTTTTCTGAAAAAAATCTCACCACTCTAAATGTGTTCATTTGGGTGTGACCCTAAAAAGCCTGGATCAAGAGCACATCTTTAATATGCAACCTGCATCAGCTCCTACTCTGTCCGGATGCCTAGAACTGTTGGAAGATTTTGATGTCTTAAACTCTGTGTTTCACTTTTGAAATATTGTTCTTTGCATTAAGATTTGTGTGTTTTTGCTTTGTAAGCCCAGCACCAGGTTTTGGAAAATGCCTGTACTGTGAAAACAAATCCGAACTCTTTCTGAGCCTCTTTCATTGTCAGAAACAGAATTGCTTTCCATCAGCCTCCAAAAAATTTGTGTATCTGGAGTCGAAGAGATTTAACAGCAAGAGTCCAGATTTTTAAATGTACTTGTTTTCTAAATGCTAATGTTTGTAAAGCACCTTCAGTTCTTTGGATGAAAGGTGCTATATTCTCTCAGTGTAAATTAATAAAAAGATTATAGGAAGTTTGTCAAAAAATTTTATCTAATGCAGTCTGTCCCGACAAGAAGTTAGCATTTTATATAACACAATTTAAAAATTAAAAAATGCTTATTCCTTCACTTAGTTGCTTGACTAGTAAACAGAAGTGAAACTTTTCTTGTTCTGCATTTGACTCTTCAGTGTTCCAGTTCTTTAAAGACAATATTCATTGTTACGTCCTGGATCCAGTGCCCAGAACCCAGCTTCATGAGATCATCACAACTCTTTCAATTGTGTATTTAAACTGTGCAGTCATGCTGATGAAATATACAGTAGTAAAACACCAAAAAGAAGCATTTGGAAAGTCCTCTAGCATGAAACCAAACACAGTAGATGCTTGGAGAAGGACCTTATTCCCCTCTTACTAGTTTTCTATTTCCTTGTTAATCACTTGGTGAATATGTGCCTTTCTTACCCTCATGATGGTAAGCTTATGCTGGCTTGGATCATTCAAATGTTTTCTTAATTCAAAAATGCATGAAATTTATGAATTTTGTGTGTGTGTGTCAACAAAAATAATTATTATGTAAGTATATTCCACTCAGTCCCTGGGCAGCCACTGTTCTCAGCACTTTGCTTTTTTATATAAATGGGAATGGGTTATAAAAGACTGTGGAGGCAATGGAATAGTGGAAAGAATATAGGCTTTGGGATCAATCTAGGTAAAAACCCCAGCTCTGCCAGGCAGTAATAGCAGCTAACCTGTATTGAGCACACAGCTAAATGCTGTACATGCCCTATTTTGTGTCACCCCTACTATGGCTCAATGACTGTATTACCTTTTTTTTTTTTCTTCAGACAAGAAAACACACTTAGAGATGATAGGTAACTTGCCCAAGGCTGCACAAGAGAGCTGGAATGTGAACCCATTTAGGGCATCCTAGAGTAGTACATCTTAAGCAATATTGGTTATTGTAGCTTTGTGACCCTGAGCAAGTTGGGTTTTCTGAATCTTAAAATTCTGTGTCTAAAATAAGAATGCCATACATGGTTGATCTCAGGATTAAAAATAGCACATATAAAATACCCAGTCCCTGGCCCAAAGCTGCCATTTATTGAGGGCCCACTTACATATCATTTGCCGAAATTCAGTGTAGTTGGGAAGTAAGAATAACCCAAGGCAATATATAATTGCTGATGTACTGTAGTTTATGTAAGTGCAACAAATTTGGAGAAGGAAATGTTTGAGTTAAGCTGGAGTAATTGGGGAAGACTTAAAAGAGGAAGTGTGAATTAAATGTATACTAGAATGATGGGCCATGTATTTCATATAGTAAAAGCACAGAAGCAGGGATTACTAGAACTTGGACATGATATGAAGGTAAACTTGAGGGTACTCCTTGGGAAGGCATAAGAAATGAATAGCTGCAGTTCTGACAATACCATGTATCAGAGAGGCGTTGGCCAATTGTGATAGACCTTGAAAACCAAGCAGATGATTTTAATTCATATTTTAAGAAACATAATGAGTGACATTCAAGATTAGTCTCCTAGTAAGTTGATTCTCCCCACCAGGACTCCTCCTACCACATCTCCCCTAGTCTTCTCTGACAAATGATTCTGAGGTTCTCTCTCTTTTCTGACTTGGTGATTATAAGGGTGGATATTGTTTGTTGGTATTGAGGGGATTTATGGTTGTTATCTTGGGATTATGTAAAATATTAATTTGGGGAGCCAACAGATGTTCAACTTTTTTTTTCCCTTGTCAATGCCATTTTAAAGGTCCCATTACAGTTTACCATCATCATCATTTTATAGAAGGAAAGATGTAAAAAGAGCCATCTCAGAATAAAGGACAGCCCTTTACACCAAATAAATTCGGCTTTATGAAAAACTATAGTCTCGTCTTTACCATTTGTGAAGATCAGTAAGAGATTTGTCCCCAAACTTATGGTGTGTATAACTCTAAGCTGTCATATTATTGATGCATAAAAGCGTATTCTGATAAAACAGAAGTAGCTTAAGAGAAAGTTTTATGCCTCCTCCCAGCTCCAAATAGATGCCGAGGATCTACCAAATGAAAACTACACAGGATTGCAGAAAGACTGAAGGGGATTCCACCTTAGAGGAAGAATTTTGTTAATATGTTAATGAGTTATGTCTTATTTTCAAGGATGGCCTTGTTAAAGTAGAAGAGAAAAGGTAACTGATTTATAATGCTTATGTGCTGGTAGTCTTGCATGCTTAGGTCTGTCAACAACACTAAAAGTGCAAGGAAATTTATTTTAAAATTGATTAGCTGGAGTAGAAGTCACAAGCATCTGCAGTATCACAGGACGGTTAGCAACACATTCAGGGGTCAGTTCCATTTAGGCATTTGAGAACCGAGCACATTGCTTTTGGTTACGGCATCAATTCTGTTTGCAGGGTTGATTTTCCTTTCTTGGTAATTTATTTTTAAAATCTCTTGCTTTCTTGGAAGCCTGCACCCAAGCTTGTGATCTCTTCTGCAGAGGATTGAGCATCTAAACCACACTTTATGTTGATAGATTGTTATAGTTTTCTTGCCGGATCCTCTGTGAAGTGTTAATCTGTGAGCTCTAACCATTTCAGCATGATGTAGTCAGGGACCGGATATGAGGTGGTTCAAAATGAAGCTCATTTTGGAGACTTACCTCACTGTCGCACCTGCCAGGGGAGTTTGGGAAATTGCAGCGCTTAGCTGTTGCTCCTGGCGTGGTGCAGTGTTGAGGGGCGCCAGCAGGTGTGTGGGATGCAGGACTCAGAGCCAGAAGAACCTGCCCGCCGCAGGTGTCTGGCGCCGGAGATGCAGTTTTTACTTTCGACCGCACGGTGGCGTATAGATCTCCCCGGCAGTGTTAGCAGTCTCTAAGGCACCTCCGCCGCCACCTGCAGTCTCAACCAAACTCTAGGTGGCGGGATGCGACGGCCCGAGCGTCCAATCGGCCGCCAGGCTTTCGGCCACACTACGGCTCTAGCCAATGGGAGCCGAGGAGAGGCGCGGAGGAGGCGGGCCCTGCAGCAAGCCTGGCAGAGGCGCGAGGCCCTCCGCCCGCCTCTCCGCCTACTCCAGCCTCCGCCGCCTCAGCTTCCCGAGCGAGCCCTACGGCCGCCGGAGCAGCTCCCGCGGCGGAGCAGGAGCCGGATGGTCAGAGGAGCCCGGCAGCCCCAGCAGCCGCGGAGTCGCCTGGGCCCCAGGTGGGGCGGGGGCTGAATGGAGGTCGGGGTTGGGAATGGGGCGCGGGAGCGGGCCCAGGGCAGCAGCTTGGGGCCGTGAAGGATTCGGGGCGCCGAGGCTGGAGGGGCGGTCGGGCTGCGGGGAATTCGGGGGGCGCCAAGGGGCGGCGGAGCGGGCTGGGCGGCGGTCGCATCCTCCAGACCGGATGAGAGGGGCGTGTGAGGGAAGGGGCGCCGAGCGGTGAGACTGGGGGCGCTGGGCCGGGAGGGGCAGGGCGCGCGCGCCCGGTGGAGGGGCCGTGGAATGCGGGGGGCGCGGGGCCTGGAGGGGCGGGGCTCGGAGGGGCAGTGCCCGGGTCGGGAGGGGGTGGGCACTGGAAAGGGGAAGCCGGAGGGGCTTGCGGGGGTGTTGAAGCAGACAATGAGTAGGTGGCGTTGGGTGGTTTTGGGGAGCTGGGCTGTGACGAATAGGAGCTGAGGATGGAGTGAGAGACCAGGAGGCAGAGCAGGGTTTGGGCTAAGCAGACATTAGGGGAACGGTGAGTCCCAGGATCGCTTGGTCTTGGTATTTACGGGAAACAGAACATAAGGCATTTGTAAGGTCAGGTATGGGCTTAGACAGCCTGTAGTTCTAGAGGGTGGTGCGTTGAGTCCTTGACTGGCACACTAGGGCCCGCAGATGTGATCTTGTATGTTACTTTTAGTTACCATCTTATTTGTTTGGTCTGCAGACTGACTGGCACAGTGGAGAAACCACCTCGAAAACGGAAAAGCAGGTAAGGCAAAATGCCTTCCCAGTTTTGCTTCGTGTTTTTTTCCATTTGCTTGGCTGCACCTATACTATACTGCATAATTATATACTGTCAGTAGATGAAGTTTTTTACTTAGCTCCTTTGTTAATGAATATAACTATCTGCAAGCTCTGTCTTCTAGGACTTCAAAGTACTGCCTGTACTTTTTTTTTTTTTTTTTTGGTATCTAAGATTATGTGGGAAAGAGATGTGGATAGTTGAGAAAGCCTAGTTTTTTATGTTAGCTGTAATTTCAACTTCTTCACCAGCTCTGTTTAAAAAGCTAATGTTTATTGAACATCTACTGTGTGCCAGGTACCATGTGCAAGGGCTTATTTGTATTATCTTCTGTAATCCTTGAAACACCCCAAGGAAGTGTGTACAGTTATCTCTGTTTTAACATGAGAGAACTGAGGCACAAGAGAGGCTGAGCATTTATATAAGATCACACATCTCATAAATGATAGAACCAGGATTTGAATCCCAGCAGTCTGACTCCAGAGCTGAAGCTCTTAACCATTATATTATAATGCCTCTAATAAATATACAATTGAAAATAGGTTTTCTTTTTTTTTTTTAATTAATTAATTAATTTATTTTTGGCTATGTTGGGTCTTCGTTGCTGTGCTCAGACTTTCTCTCATTGTGGCGAGCGGGGGCTACTCTTCGTTGCGGTGCGTGGGCTTCTCATTGCGGTGGCTTCTCTTGTTGCGGAGCACGGGCTCTAGGCGCACGGGCTTCAGTAGTTGTGGCACGCGGGCTCAGTAGTTGTGGCTCACAGGCTCTAGAGTGCAGGCTCAGTAGTTGTGGCGCACGGGCTTTGTTGCTCCGCGGTGTGTGGGATCTTCCTGGACCAGGGCTGCAACCCGTGTCCCCTGCATTGGCAGGCGGATTCTTAACCACTGCGCCACCAGGGAAGTCCTGAAAATAGGTTTTCTTACTGCTTTTTCTGTTTTCATTGTACGTAGAGTCTAATAAGCAGTTGAACCATAGAAAGATAGAAACAAAGGACTTAGGTGGTCTTCAGCAAGTGCATTGTTCCTTGAGTAATGAAGAGCATGCATCCATTCCACAAGCATTTCTGAGCACATTCCATGTGTCAGGTACTACATAGCAATTCTGTGTAGTCATTCGAAGATTCCTTTTTCATGGATGTAGGCATTGGCCTAGAGGAAAGTAAGTTACGGTAGTGAGGATGTGACCAGTAGGACCACTGTGATAGTTAATACTTGATAAGTTATCGATGTTAATACACAGTAAACCTTAACAGTAGGTAGATGTGAAATGCTGATCGTGGAAGGTGCCAACAGCCAAAGTTCCTTTGTCATTCTTTAGGCCTGTATGGGCCAATGTGGTAGCCATATATGGCTGTGGAACACTCAAAATGTGGCTCTCATGACTGAGGAACTGGATTTTTAATAAATATTGTTAATTGTAATTAATTTAAATTTTAAAACCAATATTTAATTACTGGAAAATGTTTATGTCTGGAACAACTTGGGTATGTGAATTTGCTTTTTCATCTGTAAATTATGAAATCTAAATACAGATCAAATTTTTCCAATGAAAATTTAATGTCCAAAGTGAGGCATATATCTAAGTATTAAAAAACACACCAAATTTCAGATTAGTACAAAAAGTGCATGGCAAATTTCTCATTACTAATTTTTATGTCAATTACTTCATAAAATAATATTTTAGATATATTGGATTAAATAAAAGTATTACTCAAATTATTTTCAGTTTTTTTTTTTTTTTTTTTGACTTTTTCTAACATAACTATTGGGAAAGTAAAAATTACATTACCCCACTGCCAGACTCTTGGAGTAGCCTCCTGACTGGGTTCCCTACCTTGAATCTGTAATTCATTCACATACTGTGCAAGTTGATCTTGTAATTCTCAAGCTTAAGATCCTTATGTGGTTCCCCTTGTTTATTGAACATAATTCAGACTTTTGAGCGTAATCATAAAAAGACACTGCCCTCTATTATGATAAACCATAATGGAAAAGAATATAAAAAAAAGAATGTATATGTATGTTTAACTGAGTCACTTTGCTGTATAGCAGAAATTAACACAAAATTGTAAATCAACTATACTTCAATTAAAAAAAAAAAAAAAAAGAGACTGCCTTTATTTCACGTCTATCTATCTTTCCAGCCACAGTTGAGTACTGTGGCCATGTACTCAATAGCGACCAAATTCTCAATAATGGATCTACTAAACTTCCAGTAATTAAATGACTTAACTTTCTGGTGAATGCTTCACAATGAACTAATTGCTGAATGTAACTCTATGTCCTGTTTGCTATTCCCAGAACTTATGTTTGGGTTTTTGCACGTGATTTCTCTTCCTCTCTGGAATACTTTCTCCCCGTTCCTTGGCAAGCTCCCCACCTTTAAGACTTCCCTGAAACATCACATCTTCCATGCAGACTTTCTACCCTCTCCTTCACCTTCCTCTTCTCTGCTTTGTTTGTTCCTATGATAGCCTGTAGATACACCTAGGTGTAATGGTTTGAGCTGAATTTGAATCTTAGCTCTGTCAGATACAAGTTGTGAGATCATATGCAAGTTAATAAACCTCTCTGAGCCCCGCTTCTTCATCTGTATAACGGAAATAATAATAGTTCAACCCTTATAGGGTTGTAAAATGCTTAGTATAGTGCCTGGCACGTAGAAAGTATACAATAAATTTTAGGTTAAAAAGCACCTATTAAATACCTTTTATTTCCCACTTCTTTTCAAAATATATACAGTATGAAGGATTAAAAATAAAGATATTAAGGCAAAAAGCATGAGAGAATAGTAATAAAATTAATCAGTGGCAAAGTTAGGATACAGACTAGAAGGTACTGCACAGTTACCAAAGGTAGGTTCCATATTTGGCTCTGAGTTTCCTAGAACAAAAGCTAAGAAGAAAATAAAGCTCAGCTTGCACGTTCATGGTGTCTGTAAAATCAAGCACATGTTTAAGAGGCACACTTTTTTTGACTTTTAGAGAAAAATTTCTCTCACTGGTTTTCATAATGGGGACACTGTGCTTTTGTGGGGGAAAAAAAACCCAATGACAAATATAGTAGGAAGTGTTTTTTTGTTGTTGTTGTTTTTTAAGATTGCTTCTTATAATGCTTCTCAATCCAGGTTTAGGTAATACCAGTGAACATCCTCCGAAGAGCCAGAGCAACTGGATTTAGGTATACTGCTCACCGATGGTTTGGCTTGGTTCAGAGATAAGGAGGAATGAGTAAGCTGCAGGGACTCTTTTTATCCTCAGCGCCTAGAATGGTGCCTGGCACTTAGAGAACGTTTGATTGAATTATCGAATGAATAATTTGTTCCATGAATATTATTTCTGTAATCAAGTTTTGGTAAGCATCAGGCACCAATGAGGGCACACATTCCGCAGGTCTGAGGTCAGATCCTGATTGAGTCAGCATTTTGACCTGAATGGACAGCCAGCGTACATCTCTAAAGAGATCCTGTGGGCGAGACCAAGATTTTCTTTAGAAAGCAGGTCTGGGATTGCTCTAAAAATAGAAAAAATAATGGCCAGGTAAGCTCTAAAGGTGGATTATAGAGAGAAGATGTAATGGTTGTAGCCAGAAATTATTTATAGCTGTTTTTATGAGTTGTATACTGTGACCATAAAATTCTCAACGTCAAATGATACAACTTCCATGGTGAATTAATTGCTGAATGTAGCCTTAGGTATCCCTTTGAGTTGGCCTGCTGTGTAGAGTTGTTGACTGTTACACCGTATATCCTATTCCATTTTAGGAAACAGTTGCCCAAAATGTGATTTTTATTTTAGGATCGTTGCTATTAAGTCATTCTTTTTGATAGACATTAGTTTAGTGGCTGAGTTATCTTTTGAGAACATTCCTAGTGGACCAAATTATAAGACAGTTTAAGAAAAACTAAGATAATTTGAATAAGCACTGCATGGCCCACGGTTACCAGTTCTTTGTGTCTTCCCTCCACCCCCCACCACTAAACATTTGTTTCCCTTCCTTGGTTCTTCTTTGAGCCCCTAGTACTGAGGGGGTGCCCAGTAAAAACATCTGAACTAACAAGTGCATTGGTGGTAAGAGGGAGGTAGTGTGGGATGGGGCTTTGGTGGTCCAAAATAATGTGATGCTATTTAATGCCCCTGACAAACTGTACTAGACTGAGAGGAATTTTAAGATTAGGAAACTTGATCTCTATGTGGTTTTGGAAAATTCTGAAGGCTTCAATATGTTTGTTAATAAAGTTTGGGTAATTAGTTAGAGAATCCTTTCAGATCCTATTAGGAGCAAGCCCCATTTGTTTGGGATCCATGTCCTAATAGGATTCATGTTGATTAAAGCTTTATTGTATGATTTGTGTGGGGTGTGTGTGTGTATGTCTGTAATTTGTTTGAATTACAGTTGAATTAAAAACAACCTTCAAATGCTTTCTAGTTCTGGGTACTAGGGATATAGACATGAATGAGATATGGCCCCTGCTGGGGAAAAGCTCGCAGGTTAGTGGGGAAGACAGACACAAAAATAAGGTGCTGTAATTGACTTTGTGTGTATACAAAGAGTTTATAGTAATTCTTTGTACTGGTAGTGAGGGCAGTTTCTACAGACATTTCATCTAGGGTCTGAAGGTTTAGAAGGTGAATTTTGGCAGTCGTGTGACTGTTGAAATGGTAGAGAGTAGAGCCGGGATGTAGACTGACAAATGATGAAGTCTTAGGTGAGGTGAATTCAGGACCAGTGTCAGGTGTGGGAAGAAAGATGTTTTAAAATGCTTGGGCTATGGTGTCAGTTTAGAAATTACACAGTAGTTCTCAACAAGGGACGATTTTCCCTCCCAGGCGGCATTTGGCAATGTCTGGAGACATTTTTGGTTGTTGCAACTCGGAGCATCTACTGGGTAGAGTCCAGGAATGCTGCTGAACACCTACAGCATACAGGACAACCTCCTAACCGAAGAATTGTCCTGCTCAAATTGTCAGTGATGCTGAGGTTGAGAAATCCTGAGTTAGAGTTTGAATCCTAGCTCTTCCTAATACTAGCTTTGGGCTCTTGGACAAAGTATTTGCCAGATGCAGGTAGATAGTACCCACCTTGTAGAATTATTACTCTCCTCTAATAGCATATAAACTGCCTGAGTACAGAGATTTTTGTCTGTTTTCCTTGCTATTCTGTTCCCAGCACTTAGAACATTGCCTCACATATAACAGGTACTCAGTAGCTCTTTGCTGGATGATTCAATGAATGGCTAATTTTTTTTTAATACATTTATTTATTTTATTTTATTTATTTATTTTTGGCTGCGTTGGGTCTTCGTTGCTGCGCGTGGGCTTTGTCTAGTTGCGGTCAGCGGGGGCTACTCTTTGTTGCGGTGCACGGGCTTCTCACTGCAGTGGCTTCTCTTTGTTGCAGAGCATGGGCTCTAGGCGCACGGGCTTCAGTAGTTGTGGCACGCGGGCTTCAATAGTTGTGGCTTGTGGGCTCTAGAGCGCAGGCTCAGTAGTTGTGGCGCACCGGCTTAGTTGCTCTGCGGCCTGTGGGCTCTTCTGGGCCCAGGGATCGAACCCGAGTCCCCTGCCTTGGCAGGTGGATTCTTAACCACTGCGACACCAGGGAAGTCCCTGAATGGCTTATTGAGAGGATTCATTGAGATAATGAATGTAAAATACATGATAATGTTACCTGACATACATTAAGAACTCAATAAATGATAGCTGGTGACTATCCTTAGTTTGAGTATTTTTATTTTGCCTTTCCTTCCAGTGTTTTTAAAAATCAGCTTTACTGAGGTATTATTTACATGTGATAAAATTCACCTATTTTAAGTATACAATTTGAGGAGTTTTGACAAATGTATACAGTTGTGTAACCACCCACTGCAGTTATGATACAGAACGTGGCTATCCTGCTGCCCCCCCCCCCCCTTACACACACACGCATTTGCTCATGTTTCCTTGCAGTCATGGTTCTGGCAACCACTGGTCTTTTTTTCCTGTCACTATAGTTTTGTCTTTTCTAGAATTTCATATAAGTGAATCATTCAGCATATAGTCTTTTGTGTCTAGCTTCTTTGAGATTCATTCATGTTATTGTTTGTAACTGTAGTTAATCTCTTCTTATTGCTGAGGAGCATTTAATTGTATGAATTTACCACAATTTGTTTCTCATTCACCAGTTGATGGACATTTGGCTTGTTGCTAGTTTTTGGCTAGTATGAATACAACTGTTAGGAACATGTGAGTTAGTAAGTCTTTGTGCAAACATATGTTTTCACTTCTCTTGGGTAAATGCCTAGGAGTGGACTTGCTGGGTCTTATGGTAAGTGCACGTTTAGGTTTGTAAGAAATTGCCAAACTGTCTTCCAAAGTGGCTGTACTATTTTGCATTCCCACTAGCACAATGTATGGGATTCCATTTGCTCCATGTCCTTGCCAATGCTTGGCATTCTTTTTCTTTTTAAGTTATATTGAGGTATGTAATTGGTATACAATAAGCTGCACATATTTAAAATGTACAATTTGATAAATTTTGACATATATGTACCCCCTTTGCCATTCTGAGGGTGTGCAGTGATATCATTATGTTTTTGTTTGGCATTCCTATAACTTTTTTTGTGGTTTCCTATTCAGATCTTTTGCCCATTTTTTGTCAGTTGTTTGTCTTCTTATATAATAGTTATAAGAATTCTTTGTATATTCTGAAACTTCTTTATCAGGTATGTGTTTTACAGAATTTTTTCCCCTAGTCTATGGCTGGCCTTTTCTTTTTCTTCACAGTATCTTGAGGAGCTTTTAGCTTGAATAGTGGGTTGGATGGGAACACATTTAATTGAGGCAGCAGATCCAGGAGCAGGTTCAGAAGGGTAAGAGTATGAGTTTATTTTAGCTATATGGAGTGTAAAGTGCTTCAACGTACCATCTTTAACCAGGCAGATGAAAACATGGGTCTGGAGCTGAGGGGAGAGATTAGGCTTGAGGTACGGATTTAGAAGTCAACAGCAAACACTTAGTGATCCAAGTCATGGAAAAGAATGAGATAACCCAGAGAGACCATGTTGAGTGAAATGTGCAGATGGCAATAGAATGTTACAGTACATGGTGTGGAAGTAAACCAGACAGCTTTGTCTTTTGGATGTTCTGTCTTTGCAGTATTATCTGTCCATTGCAGTCTTTCTGTAGGTAGTCATCAAACAAGGAGTGTTTATCTCTGGGAGACAGATCTCTATACAGCGAGTACACTCTTTGGTGAGAAACAGACTCTGGAGGTACTTATGTGGAAAACTAGGGGAATGTCTTCTAATCTACATTGAAACACAGGAATATTGCGGAGTTTCTTTGTGGTAGTGTTTGCCTCAGCAGTATCTCTACAGAAAGGCAGTGGTTTTGGTAAAGCTGTTTCTTGTAGCATGTGTCGGTGAAAACCTAGGGCAAAATGCCAAAATTTAATTCCGTGAAAGCAGACTCTGTGGTAGGGGGAGCCCAAGACAGGATGGTCAAGTATTCGGTATTTTCATGGTAATGTTTTATTCAAGAATTAAACCTAGACTAGCTCAAGCAGTGGTTTTCAGCGGTGTTCAAAAAGAGCCCAGAGGTTCCTTGGCAGTAATTCAAGGGCTCCCTGGGGGTTGGGATGCCAGGAGTAGTCAGAAAAGGGTTAAGCAGGCTAGCTCGCCTCTAAGGCTCTAGATCTACTTTTCTGTATGTATGTATATTTTTAATATGGAGAATTTCAAATACAGATAAACTTAGAATACTACAGTGAACCTGAATTGTTCATCACCCAGCTTGAACAATTATCAGCTCAATTCCCATTTCACCTATATACCCACATACTCCACCTGAAGTGTATTCTATACATATTTTTCATCTGTATCATTTTAGTATGTATTGTTGAAAGATAGGGACTCTTTTGAAGCACATAACCACAATTCCATTAACAATAACTTGAAACTTAGCAGTATTTCCTTAATATCATTAAATATCTCATCAGTATTCAGATATCCACAGTTGACTAATCATTTATAAAAAAAATTGTTCAACTCAGGATCCACATAAGGTTCAGAACTGGCAATCTGTTGATTAGATCTTAAGTTTTTTAAAAAAAATCTATAGTTTCCCCACTCTGTCTCTTTTCTCCCATGCTGTTTATTTGTTAAAGAAAGCATGCTTGTTATTAAGAGTTTCCCACAATCTGAATTTTTAATTTTCTAAAAGATTGAGGTATAATTTATATTGATAACATTTATAATGATGAAACTTACCTATTTTAGTGTACAGTTTTGTGAATTTTGATAAATGCACACAGTTGTGTAACCACCACTACAATCATAATATAAAACATTTTCCTCACTCCCCCAAATTCCCTTCTGTCCCCACTGACCAACTGGCAACCACTGACCAGTTTTTCCAGTCTGAATTTTGCTGACTCTCTCCCCATGGTATCATTTACCATGTTTCTCTATTCCCTGTGTGTCTTATAAATTTGTAGTTAGAACTAGTTTTAGAGACATGATGAGATTCAGGTTTTGTTGGTTTTTGTTTGTTTGTTTGTTTGTTTTTGAAAGAATACTTAATAGGAGTGGTGTGTAGTTCCATCAAGGCCTCTTTTTTCTTATTTTTGCTGTTAGGAACTCATAGTAATCAGTGTCTATAGTTTCATTTGAGGTTACAAATGGTGACATTCTAAATCTTTCATTCCTTCTTCATTACTAGCTGGAGTGCTTTTGTAAAGAGAAGTTCCCTTGTTGACTTAATTTTGTTTTTTTAATTAACATGCAAATTGACGGTTCCATGACATTTGAACACATGTATAGATTCCTATAACCACCACTACAAGAAGAGTAAGGAACATTTCCATTACCCCAGAAACTTGCTTTTGCTGTCCTATTGCAGTCACATACTCTGTGCACGCCCAGCTCCTTGGCAACTGATCTGTTCTTCATTGACTGTTTAATTTTCCTTAGGTACAGTTTGTAAAAGGAAAAGCAGGATAAATGCTTGTCCCCCTACCCCTTTCTTTTTTTTATAGCAGATTTCAATATGAATTGGTTTCCTAGCATGCTCCAAAGGTGACTGGCTTTCTTTCTTTCTTTTGTTAATAATAACATTATCAACTCATGGATTTAAACGTATGCAATGAATTTCCATCCAGCTTGATTATTTTTCATGTTGATGTTCATATTGACCAGTGGAAGTCTCTTCTAAATTGGCTCTTGGGTCTTTTTGACACAACTCCAGTAGACTTTGGTAGCTTCCTCGTTGGACAGGGTATTCCAGACGCATCTTGTATGTTTTCTACTTAGGCCTAGAATCGACCATTCTCCAAGGAGACCTATCTATTCTAGTATCTCTCTGCTTCTAACTATCTGTTTTATATCCTGAGAGTCTATGTGAAAGAAAGAATTGTATAACCTAAAAGTAGTTTTGAAAGCAGTAAATCCAGAAGAATTGATTATATACTGTGTTCTTTCATAATCTACCAAAAATGTATTTCTTCATTTAGGTTTTTTATAAAGGTTGAATAGCACACAATTGGGACATATTTTAGGTTAAGATCCTGAAGTATAGGTAATCTGGAGTGCTGGTTATGGTTGGATCTATTGAGAGAGCAGGTAAGTGACTTGTGAATTATGTGGTAGAATTGATTTTTCTTTTTTATGGAAATTGTGAATCCCCAACCTAAATGGATGGCTTTCCCACAAGGCCAGGATTTTTTTTTTTGTTTTTGGCCGCATTGCGCGGCATGCGGAACTTCCCCGACCAAGGATTGAACCCGTGCCCCCTGCAGTGGAAGGCTGTAGTCTTAACCACTGGACCACCTGGGAAGTCCAAGGCCAGGATTTTTTCAGGGAGGGTAGCGAACCCAGGCAGATACACATGGATATATAACTAATTGCTTAATATTCTATATATTAGGAGAGTAAAGCCTGGAAAAATTTGGGAGTAATATATTGGTGATGGAAAAATCTTAATATTTTGATGGAACAACTTGTTTGGAACTTTTTTTGAAACCACCAAGATTAGTGAATTGTAAAAGATATCCATAAGGTAGTGAATTAATTGACCATATAGTCAGTATGAATCTTATTTCACAAAATCAGGTAACCATGAAACGTTACTATATATATTATTTATTTTAAATGAAGTTAAATCCAACCTTGGGACACCCCCTCTCCCCCCAGTCCTATCAAACTGATGAAAAATTCAATCTTAGGGATTAAAAATGGGCATCCACCCCTCCTTAGGGTTGTACAAGAATCTGAGAGGCTTGTGAGGAACCAGGAGAAGGGTGGAAGGTTATTTTACGTCCACTGTGGCTGTGCCTGGTAAGCATGTTGTCTAAGAGGGTGTGGGTCCTTGGTGTTTGGTGGCGGCTGACTTGAGGCACAAGAATCTTTGCTAGGTATGGGGATTCTGGTGCAGAGGTTTCAGCTTTCCCAGGTACAATACATACCTGTTTCCCTGTAAAGACTTGTCACTTGTCCTTTATCTAGAACACTGCTAGGAGGTGGAATTGCAAGGTCCCTCTTTTTGTGAGTCCCAAAGCTCTCCTTCCTCTTCCCAGTTAAATTACCGCCTTTTTTCTTCTAGTTTCTACCTTTCTGCCCTCAAAGGCACTATCTTTCCACCCTTCCCTCAGGTAATCTCCTCAAGGAGCTCACATTTTCAGAAAACAAACACAAATCTCCCTTGAGGCAAGGACTGTTTTCTTGGGGATTGGGGAATACAGTGAGAATAAAACATCCATTGATGTCTTAATAACTTACCCAGCTACTTTTTTTTTCTTTTTTTCCCTTCAATAATTCTTTTAGTCCCTGTGGTGGTTTTAAAGAACTGTGTACAAATTCTTTGATCTCCTTTCTTTAAAAGATGGAGCTTAATTCTCGCCTTGAGCGTGGGGTGGACTTAGTGACTCACTTCTAGGGAAGAGAATACAGAAATGAGATGTCATTTCCCAGATCAGGTTATAAGGAGTCTTCGTCTTCTACCTTGGGTATTTCTCCCTCCCTCTCTCTCCCTCTCTCTCTCTCTCTCTCCCTCTCTCCCTCTCTCTCTCTCTCTCTCTCTCTCTCTCTCCCTCTCTCTCTCTCTCGGCTCACTCCCTCTGGAGGGGGCTGCCTGCCATGACGCAAGGCAACCCTGCATAGAGGGGAGCCACTTGCCTGCCGTGCAGTCACTCAGGCAGCCTATGAGGAGGGCCCCCTGTTAAGGAAGCCAGGCCTGCCAGCAACCACATGAGTGAGCTTGGAAGGGAGTCCTACATTAGTTGAGCCTTGAGGTGACTACAGCCCTCTCCAACAGCTTGACTTTATTATCCTGGTTTCACAAGGTCTGAGTTATGTGAGCCCATGATTTTTTTTTTTTAAAGAGAGTCTCCTTTCTTCCAGCACTGGCTCCATTGTACCCAAAGGGCTCAATCTCTGGCTAAGCTTCTTCTCCTTCTGGAGAGGTCTCTGATGTGCTCTGTGCATGTGTGTGTTTTGGAAGCAGCTATCTTTTGATTAAAGGCATTGAAGGACAGTTTACTTTCAGACAGCGATGTGTCCCTGTGCTGATAACTGAATCTCCAGCCATTTGCATGTCATCATCTTCAGAGTCTTTGCTCTCTCCCTGGTCTTTTGTCCCACAGATTGGGAGGTAGTCCCCTGCTCATGTTCACTCTTATTAAGGGAAGAGCCAAAAGGTAGTTGCCTAGTGAAGGGGTCAGTTTTCCTCTGCCTGGTACCTGTCACCAGGTTTTTTTTTTTTTTTAAATCTCTAATTTTTTAAAATAAATTTATTTATTTATTTATTTTTGGCTGTGTTGGTTCTTCGTTTCTGTGCGAAGGCTTTTTCTAGTTGCAGCAAGTGGGGGCCACTCTTCATCGCCGTGCGCGGGCCTTTCACTGTCGCGGCCTCTCTTGTTGCGGGGCACAAGCTCCAGACGCGCAGGCTCAGTAGTTGTGGCTCAGGGGCTTAGTTGCTCTGCGGCATGTGGGATCTTCCCAGACCAGGGCTCGAACCCGTGTCCCCTGCATTGGCAGGCAGATTCTCAACCACTGCGCCACCAGGGAAGCCCTGTCACCAGGTTTTGAACTCTGTTTCGACCCCTTCTTGGTTGTCTGGGAAGAGTAGGCAAATCAGAGTCAAGTAAGCTGTGATGATGTCTGATTTTATCTGTCGACACTTGGCCATAGGGTGCCCAGATATTTGGTCAAACATTATTCCTGGTGTGTTAGGGTGTCTCTGGATGAGATTAACATTTGAATCAGTAGTCTTGAGTAAAGCAGACTGCCCTCCCCAATGTGGGTGGGCCTCATGTAATTAGTTGAAGACCTCAAACAAAAAGGCTGAGTAAGAAGGAACTCCTCCTGCCTGACTGCTTGAGTTGGGACCTCAGTCCTCCTTGCCTTTGGATGAGAGCTGAAACCTTGCTCTACTTGGATCTCAAGGCTGCTGGCTCCCAGACTGGCATTTAAACCAGCAGCCCTCCTGTTTCTCAGGCCTTCAGACTCAAACTGGAACCATATCATCGGCTCTCCTGGGTCTCCAGCTGGTCGACTGCAGATCTTGGGACTTCTCAGACTGCATAATTGTGTGAGCCAATTCCTTATTATCTATGTACACACACACACACAGACACACACACACACACACACACACACACACCCTCCCACATCTTGTTGGTTCTGTTTCTCAAGAGAACCCTGGCCAATACATAAACCTAGTCTTTTTTGTGGCCTTTGTTTCATTCCTGGTTTTCCATAGTTCTCCTAAAGCTGTCATAGCTTCTGCATTATTAGCTGTGGGTTCTCTTCATGGATGCAGTCTGCCATGAAATGGCCATCTTCACCACAAACTAAGCAGGAGGGGTGCTGTGTTTTCATAAACTTGGCAGCTGTCTTGGAAACATTTCACTCTCAGGCTAGGCACCATTCTTTATAGTCTTGTTTTGAAATTGGGTTTCTTTCTGTCAAGCTCTCTCCATATAGTCCATGGGCCTTGAAAGCATATGTGCTTGTTGGCAGTATCCTGTGAGTTCTTCCTGGATGGGGAGCCATGTTGAAAGTGCTCACACATGGTTTCCCAAAAGCCTGTAAAGTAGCTGTCAGAACTTTTAAACTATTGTGATCATTGCCAAACTGTAGAGTTATCACGTATAGATTTTTAGAGAACAGCTGCCCAAAATAAAGATCTTAGATTTAGAATTATTGCCATTAGCCTCTCTTTCTAATAGATAAGCAAGCCATTTACCTATTGAGGTAACTCCTGGATGGTGATAATAAAATTGTCATCAACAAATAAGAGGATTCTTACTTTTTTATAAAATAGACACATGCATCTATATTGTCCCAAACCAGTTTTAAATCTTTAAGATGTAAGTTAAAAGGAAGGGGAATGCCTTTAATAATTTATAAGAGAATTATAGAATTTGTGTTGGAAGAGATTAGTTGTTGAATACAACCATAAGCACAGCAGGAGAAATCCTACTGTAACATACCTAAAAAAGGAAGTTCTTAAAAATTACTTGGTCTCAGTCTTTTCAAATATGGTTTACTTCGTGCTTACCAATACCCGACATTGTATTCAGTGTTTCCTAAGAACTTCACCTAAATCGAATGTCTCATGTACATGCTATTGCGCTTGTAACAGAAAGACCAGTAGCATTTAGTAGAGGTGTTAGTGAGTTCGTGGTACTTCTGTCATTATTGATTTTTCTCATAACCAGATAATAAAATCACAACAATTTTCATATGGATGGCCACGGAAGTTTTACTCTTAAAAAAAGGTTCTTATACTTGAAAATGTTGGAAAGCACTGAATTAGATATCTCTGGAGCTATTTCTAGCTCTAGTATGTGGAGATAGGACTGTGGTTTAAGGATGGAGTCTTTGTATAAGAACGTGTTTAAAGAGCACACAGTACAGCATGCTGGTGAAATCCCTAGAGCTTTGGCTGGTTTCTAGCCACCCCATTTCTTTTTTTCCTGTGTGCCTCAGGGGTTTGATTCATCTTTTTTTTCACCACATCTATTATGTAATCTGCTGTTCTCTCTGCTCATAAACCGTTCTTAAAAGGGTTTGAAACAGGATGCAGGTGCCTCAGCTTTTCCCTTACCCTGTTAACTCTGAACGTATTTGATCCATTTTCATTTTTAAGCATTTTCATTGCCAGTGACAATAGGGAATGAAATGAATGAATAAAAATTTATGCATTTTAGAATTTAGAGTTTTACTAAAATTAAGAGGTTTCCCTAATCTTTACTGTAAGGTACATGAGAAAAGCTCAATTTTCTGGTAGTTGCTAGAATTAAAGCAGTGGACTAAGTGATGTCAAAGTTTCTTCCAGCTCAAATAGGTTTAATTTTTAGTGAGAGATTGCTCAGTTTCCTTATTTTATTATGTTTTTTATTCTGGGAAGTACCTACCCATCCTTTTTTCTGTTTTTCTCTATCATTTGGCCCTGAAGGTAATTACTCGTAGGCCACTGAATTCATTTCATCACAGAGGAGGTTATTATTATTATTATTATTTTTTGCCATGCCACCGCACAGCTTGTGGGATTTTAGTTCCCCGACCAGGGGTTGAACCCACACCCTCAGCAGTGAGAGCACAGAGTCCTAACCACTGGACCGCCAGGGAGTTCCTCAAGGTTATTTTCAGTCTCTTTACCCATTGCTTTTTGCAGGAAAAGTCTACTTAATAAAGACCAATAAACACCAGCAAAAAGTCAATTTCAATATATTCTGAACATAACTATTCCATTGGTGTGGTAGATTGTGTTTCCCAAAGATGTCTGCAATCGTATTTTTCATCCCATATGTTCTTACAATGTGACCTTGACATTCCTTTCACCTAGTGGTGAGGTCTGTGTCCCCATCTCCTAACCAGGGCAGGCCTTTATAACTGTCTCCACCAGTAGAGCATGGCTCCAGCAAAACTATATGACTTCTGGGGCTAGGTCATTGAAATGCCATGTACTTCCACCTTCCTGTCTTGGGATAGATGCTTAGAACCTAGCTGCCAGCCCAAGTGAGAGGCCCGTGTAAGAGAGAAACTGAAGCTCCTGGCCCTCAGCCCCAGCTGAGCACCCAACTGCTATCCAGCATCAGCTTGCCAGCCGTGCGAGTGAGCCGTCCTAAAAGCAGATCATAATCCTCCAGATCCCCACCAGGCTGCCCCAGTGGGTGCCCACGTAGAGCAGAGAAGAGCTATCTCTGCCAAGCCCTGCCTAAATTGCAGACTCACAATCACAGTGAAAGGTTGTTTTAAGCCACTAAGTTGTACAACAGAAAATAACCGAATTGGCATTCCATTTTGCCAGAGTTAGAGTAGAGACCATACTATGTATTAAACTGCCTCAGCTTTAAGAACCTGATGTATTTCTACCTTCAGGAGCACTGTCAGTATCATAAGAGAAGAAAAACAGATTCTGTGTCTTCCTCCTGTATAGATTTTTATCTCATTGACTTTCATTTTACATGTTTATTAAATTTTGTTTTTTTAAATTAATGAATAGTACAAAACAGCAAAAACTGGACAATAATATCCCTGCCCAGATAACTCCATTCTCATGTCCTTGTAAGTTAGAAGGTTGTGTGCATGTTAATAATGAACAGTGACTTTGGAATGACTCAGGCCAGATGTGTGACCTTGGAAAGCAGCATCCTCTTTGTAAGTCAGTTTCTTTATCTATAAAATGGTAACAACCTAAATGGGAAAAGAATTTGAAAAAGAATGGATACATGTGTGCGTATAACTGAATCACTTTGCTGTACACCTGAAACTAACACAACATTGTTAATCACCTATACTTTAAATAAAATAAAAAGTTAAAAAAAAAGGTATCTACTTCATAGGGTTGTTGAGAGACTTTGGTGATATATACACATCAAGTGATAGTGCCTGTCACAAAATGTTGGCTGTTCATTACTACTGCTAATCACGATTATTGTTATTGGCCTTATTATTTTTAGACTAGGGAGGGGAAGGATAACCAGCAGAAATCTGGAATGATGGAGTAAATACTCCCAAGAAGTTAGGGACAGAAGGATGTTAGGAAGTCTGAAGGGACTAAGGAATTATTAAGCATGTTTTAGATTGTTCAAGGCTTAAAGGTTTACTGAAGAGGTGAAGAGCAGAATGACCTCTTTGGGAAAAAAGATTAGGGAAGGTGATGGAGAGATTTCGAAAACAGGGGTGAGCTGATGCTGGTTTTCGGACTTCTTAATGACTGGCATTTACTGATTATGCAGTGATGTCTCAGATATATTACCTGTTGTCACTAGTTTATTTTTTTGCAAGCCCTTTGAATTTATTGATGAATACTTTGCATGCAATAAAATGTATAGATCTGACGTGTTCAGTTCACTGTGTGTTTTTATCAATTCTTAATTGTTTAGTGTTTTGGTTGATTACAGAGTAGAGTAAATGAACTAAATGGGAGGAGGGGCCCCAGGGAGAATAACTTAATCCCTAGGGTGCTGGTGTTTATTAGCAGATCAAGGTTGTATTTATTACTTCATTAGAAGACAGACGGTATTATTCCCATTTTCAAATAGAGAAACTGAGGCTCATGAAAATAAAGTGATTTACCCAAAGTAACATAGCTAGAAAGTGGCACAGTCAAGACAAAACAGTTTTTGTCTGGCTCTATAAATTTTTTGCTATTACAGACTGAAATAGTGACATTGGAATTTATTTTTTTAACTTTGCTGGAGATAATTTCCTATGAGGGTTTATTAAAGTCCCATAAGTAAAATGAAAACAGTTCTTGATGTGGGTGTCTTCTGGTTTCGAATGCTTCAAACTTCCTTAAAGCTTCCAAAACCATTATTTTCTGTTTTACCAATTTCTATAATTGATATAGTATAGTTTTAGCAAGTATTCCTCTCCAGTGGTTCAGGTACTTAGATAAAAGTAGTTGTTGTGGGTAACCTAGTGCATTTTTACTTTTAAGTATCAAAGAAAGTATAGACCATTAAGAATGAAAAGAATTCAGTTTCTAGACAGTTCGTGCTATTACAGGACTCTTAGATACAAGATTTAAAAGCAGAAATGTTTAAGTGACATTCATTTTACTGGCTAACAGCCAAAGCCTCATGCTTGAGACTGGATGATGGACAAGTAATTTGCCATGTCACTGGGTGAAGAACATCTTCAGGTGTAGGAATGTAGTCTCTGATTCAGTCAGCATAGAGTTCCTGAACAGCTCAGGTTTTTCTTTCTTCTCTCATAGTTTAGATTTCTTTATTCTCTGCAGCATGTTCTATTTTTTTGTTGTTCTGTTTGAAAATTGACATCAGATAAAGAAATACATATAATAGATGAAAGGGTAACCGAGAGTTCAGCCATTTTCATAAATTCTTTTTAAAAATTTGTTCATTTTATGAAAAATACTAGCACGGAAAATGAGATGGTTAAGACAGATTTCATGTGTAAACAATCATTTGTTCAACAGATATTCTAAAAGCATCTAGATGTGCTAAGTGTTTTTGTTTTCTTTTTTTTAATTCTGAGGACTTTTAATGGCTAGATAGTCTACTTGACATTCTCAAGAATACTGGAAACAGAGAATGGTTTTCTTTTAACGTATTGTTGTTGGTTTCATCTCTTAGATCTTTTCCCCCTAGTTTCTTATAAACTGGTACAAACCTAAGAGTTTTTACTGTGAGATAATAGAAAATAATATTGGTCTTTGCCCTCAGTTCCTGACCCGGAGCCCCTGAAACGTTTATTATTTCCTGGGTGATGAATGTCTTTGTTCTGATGAGGTGACTGGTTGGGCTCCTGGATGAGGGCTGGCCACCTGAAAGACCAAGCCATGGTTAGAAGCTTGGTCAGCCCCGCCACCCATTCTCTTGAGAAGGGAGAAGGGCTGAAAATGGAGTTAATGACCGATCATGCCTACATGATGAAGCTTCCATAAAATTCCCAACGTACGGGGTTCAGAGAGCTTCCAGGTTGGCGAGCACTGGGAGGTGCTGGCAGAGTGGCATGGAAGCCACTGGACAGGGCATGGGAGCTCCACACCCCTTTCCACATACCTTGTCCTATGCTTCTCTTCCATCTGACTGTTCCTGAGTTATATCCTTTTACAGTAAACTTGATCTAGTAAGTAAATGTTTCTCTGAGTTGCGTGAGCCACTCTAGCAAATTAAGCAAACCTAAGGAGGGGGTCATTGGAACCCCCAGTCTGTAGCTGGTCAGTCAGAAGCACGGGGGGTAATCTGGGCTTGTGACTGATATCTGAAGTAGGGGAGGTGGCAGTCTCGTGGGACTGAGCCCTTAACCTGTGGAATCTGATGCTTGCTCCAGGTAGACAGTGTCAGAATTGAGCTGAATTCCTGCCGGTGTCAGGGAATTGCTTGGTGGTGCCGGGGGAAACCGCCACACATTGGGTGACCAGAGTGAAGTGTTTCGTGTGAGTAGTAACGGAGATTCACAGGAGAAAAATAGTAGGGAAGAACTGGGTTTTTCCCTACATAGGAAGGAAGTAGGGGTTTTTCCTTTTTAACATCTCAAGAGTAATCCAGTGAGTGTTTCATACTACAATTTGCCCTATACTCCTTTTTTTTTTTTTTTTTTGTTAAATTTTTTTTAATTTATTTTTATTTATGGCTGTGTTGGGTCTTCGCTTCTGTGTGAGGGCTTTCTCCAGTTGTGGCAAGCGGGGGTCACTCTTCATCGCGGTGCGCGGGCCTCTCACCATCACGGTCTCTCTTGTTGCGGAGCACAGGCTCCAGATGCGCAGGCTCAGTAGTTGTGGCTCACGGGCCCAGTTGCTCCGCGGCATGCGGGATCTTCCCAGACCAGGGCTCGAACCCGTGTCCCCTGCATTGGCAGGCAGACTCTCAACCACTGCACCACCAGGGAAGCCCTGCCCTATACTCCTGATAACCCTTTCTCTGCTCTTACAATTAAAAAAAAAAGAGTGTGTGTGTTGCTGCATTTTGCTTTCTGTCTTCTTCCTCAGCTATAGGAGAATGTAAGCTCTGTGAGGGCAGGGACGTTTCTTTGTTCATAAAGCACTCAAAATATCCAGAATATAGTAGGTGTTCAAGAAATATTTTGTTGAATAAATAGTGTTTAGTTTAATTAATTATTTTAAAATGAAATCTAATATATGTACAAAAAAGCATATAGGACATATGGGTACTTTAAAAAAGAACAATAAAATAAACATCTTTGTCTCACTGGCCAACTTTAAAAATAGTGCATTATCAATATTCTTGGAAGTTCCTTATATGCCTCCTTTTATGGCATTCACTTCCTTCCTTTCCCAGTCAGAGGAAAGCACTACTTTGAATTGGTTTTTATTACCTTGTATTTTCTTCATTGTTTTTGACATATGGATGTAATTGTAAATATACTGTTTAGTTTTAGATTTGTTAAACTTTATATATATATATATGAAATCATACTGCTTGTATTCCTTTTCAGTTTGCTTTATTCATTCAGCATTAGGAGTTTGAGATTCTTTCATGTTAATACATGTAGATGTTTAACCTTCATTTTCAGTGTTATATAGAACTCAACTACATGACTGTGCCACAATTACCCATTATCTGATCTGTGAGTAACTGAATTGTTTCTAAGTTACAAACTATGCAACCACAGACATTTAAAAAAATATCTCCTGATGTACATGTGCAAGAGTTTCTTTAGGGTAAGTATCTAAAGACTTTCTGGGTCATTGGGTTTTGTCAACTCAGTGATGACAATCATTTTCCAAAATGGTTGTACCAATTTATACTCCTATCATCCACTTCCTTGAGAGTTCCAGTTTCTCTACTTCCTTGGCAGCGCTTGATATTTTAAAATTTTAACCACTGTGGTAGGTGTATAATAATAGTGCTCTGTGTGTGTGTGTGTGTGTGTGTGTGTGTGTGTGTTTTAAGAAAACATTTTTTATTTCATTCTTAACCACAGATGCTTGGGCACTTCACAGCTTCTCAAATCTTGGGGTCATATTGGGTGTCATCACCTCCTTTCCTGTGCCACGTGATTTTCACATGGTATTTGTTTTTTTGTTGCAGCAACCACTGGAAAAACCAGCTTCACAAAGATATGGCAAAGATATGGCATTATGGCAAGGAATGTGAAGTGATCTAATGTTAACACTGAACTGCTGAACACTGAGCTTGTTGTTTGTGGAGTATCCGACAGATGTCACTGTGTTTCCCTTGAAAGTTTAAAATAACCCGCAGCATCCTTGTGAGTTTGCTGTGGTTCCCTGAGGTGCGTGGACGCACATTTTAGGAACCATGGCCTTGGAATATTAATCATGGTTATCTTTAGGAAGTAGGATTTTTACTTATTTTTTTATACTTTCTGGATTTTCTACATTTTTTTTATAATGAGCATATAATGCTTAAGAGACATCAGAGAAAATATTATATATGTGTCCTGTTTGTAAAGTCCATACTTTATTTTACTTTTTTCTTAGTGTTTACCTAATGTCCTTTTTCTGTTCCACATAAGATACCACATTAGTCATCATATTTCCTCAGAGATCTCTTGACAGTGACAGTTTGTCAGATCTTTCCTATTTTTGACGACCTTGACAGTTTAAAGTGTATTGGTCAAGTAGTTTTTCAGATGTCTTTCAACTGGGGAAGACCATGGGGTAAAATGTCATTCTCATCACATCATATCGAGGGTCCATGCTATCCACATGACTTATCACTGTTAATGTTAACCTTGATGCCTAGCTGAGTATCAGAGTTCTTCACTGTAAAGTTACTCCTTTATTCCTCCCTTTCATACTGTATTCTTTGGTAGGAAGTCACTATGTGCAGTCCACACTCAAAGAATGGATGTTATGCACCACTTCCTTGAAGGCAAAATACGTAAATTATCTTAAATTCTTCTTCATTGGCGATTTGTCTGTTCTCCCACTTATTTATTTACTTAATTTATTGTCTGTCTATCTATTTATGTATTCAATCATTTATATAGTTGAACTCAAGGATTTGTTTTTATACTTTGGGTTATAATCCATTACTGCTTTATTTTTTGTTGTTGCTGAAATTGTTCCAGCTTGACCATTGAGAGTTCTTCAGTTGGCTGCTGTATCCCTTTGACATACTCCTGTCATTGTGGGTTTAAAATAAAAAAATTTTTTTAGAACACTTCTTACTTTCTAACACTACAAGATGCTCCAGGCTCATCTTGTATATTTCTTGCCTCAGTCATAGACTCAGACATTTCTCCAAGGAACACTTTCATTTTATTGGAAAATGGTATTTGGTACTGGGGTATTGGTTATTTGTATATATGTTTATTGGTTATTTGTATATCCTGTTTGTTATGTAACAAGCCTGTTCAAGACTTTTGTCAGAGTTGAGTTGCAGCAGAGAGTGTATGACTCTCAAAGCCTAAAACATTTACTATGTGGCCCTTTATAGGAAAAGTTTGCTTGCCTCTATAGTTATAATAACTATTATAATATATGATAACTATTATAATGTCAGTTCTTACCTCTATAGTTATCATAACTCTTATAATAGTTATGATAACTATTATAATGGGTTGGTTTTGATTGGTTGATTTTTCTCATCATCAATGGTCGTATTTTTCTGCTTCTTTGCTTTTTTAAAATTTTATTTTATTATTATTATTGTTATTTTTGGCCATGCCCCACGGCATGTGGGATCTTAGTTCCCCGATCAGGGATCAAACCCATGCCCCCTGCATTGGAAGCATGGAGTCTTAATCACTGGACTGCCAGGGAAGTCCCTTTTTTTTTTTTTCTTTTCTTTTCTTTTCTTTTTTTCCCCCTGCTTCTTTGGATGCCTGGTAATCTTTGACTGGATGCTAGACATTGTGGAGGGATTGGAGTTTTGTTTTTCTTCTTATAAATTTCTGGATATTTTCCCTGAGATGCAGTTAAATTATTTGGAAATATCTTGATGCTTCTGGGTCTTGGTTTTAAGCTTTGTTGGGTGGACCAGGGCAGCATTTAGGGCTATTGTCACTAGGGCTTATCATTCTCTACTACTATGGCAAGACCCTTCTGAATACTCTACCAAGGAATTATAAGGTTTTCCAAGTCTAGCTGGTGGGAACAGACACTATTGTTGGTCCTGTGTAAACTCCCAGCGTTGTTCCCTCTAGTCCTCTCTGATGATTCTTTCCTCTGTCTTTGGTGGTTTTCTTCCATTCATGGGCTGATGTGTATTCAGTGGAATACTTGAGAGGAACTCCCCGCACATCTCCAGCATTTTCTCTCCTATACGATATCCTGCCCTGTGAACTCTAGCTGCGTTGGTCTCCCTGGACTCTCAGCTCTGTCTTTTCAGCTTGTGATATCCCTTGGGCTCTGCCTGGGTTCCCTTTCCCTGCACCACACCCTGGAAATGCTCTCAAGGCCGTGTCTTGGGGGCAATTATAGAACTCACCTTTTTTTTGTCCTCAGAGATCACTGGGTTTTGTTGTTGTTGTTCTTTCTAAATGTACAGTGTCTTGAAAAACCATTGTTTATCTATTTTGCTGATTTCTTTTGGTTGTTTAATGTAGGAGGGTAAATCTGGTCCCTGTTACTACATCTTGGCCAGAAGTAGAAGTCCTTGAAATCTTTTTTTTAAATCCTGAGTGAGTGTTTAATTTTGTCAAATCCTTTTTCTATATCTATTGAGATGATCGTATGATTTTTTTTTCTCTTTTTTTTTCCCCTGTTAATGTGTGTTGAATTACATTGATTTTTTTTCCCTAATGTTAAATGAACCTTGCATTTCTGGAATAAACCCTACTTGTACATGATACATAATCCTTTTTAATATCTTCGCTGTATTCAATTTACTAGTATATTTTTTAGGATTTGTGCATCTGTTTATGTTCATATACTGCCCTTCCTTAGGTTATGACATCAGGGTTATCCTGGTTTATAAAATGGATTGGGAAACATTCCTTCTTTTTCTCTAGAAAGATTTGCATAATATTGATGCTTTTTCTTCCATAAATGGTTAGACAAATTCTCTGGTGAAGCCATGTGATGATTTTATTTGGGAAACTGTTTAATTACAGATCTATGTCTTTAATATATTTAGGACTATTGAGATTTTTTTTATTTTTGTTTCAATTTTGGTCAGCTGTTTTTCTAAGAAGACAAATGATCCTTTCAAGGTCATATGTCTAATAATGAATAAAACTTCCAGTCCTGTTCTTTTTCAGACTATGTCATACCATATTAATATATACTTTTAAATTTGTATACTTTTTTATCCTCTCTGGTAGATTGTAAACTAGCAAGCAGGTTCTATCTCTGGTAAAACTTAGTATCATCTGAAGCTTAGGACCAAATAGATGTTTGAATTAAATTAAAGCATACTTGGGTTTGTATTGAGATTTTAAATGGAGAGACCTTGATTTAAGTGGTTGTTGCAATGCTTCATTTGGGCTCCGTCAGTCTCTGCAATGTACGTTTTACCTCTTTGACAGTGGGTATTGTTGTTTAGAGTATGTATTGAATAAAAAGATAGGAATAATGAATTGAAAGTATAGTTCTTGGGACTTCCCTGGTGGCGCAGTGGTTAAGAATCCGCCTGCCAGTGCAGGGAACAAGGGTTCGATCCCTGGTCCAGGAAGATCCCACATGCCACGGAGCAACTAAGGCCGTGCGCCACAACCACTGAGTCAGCGCTCTAGAGCCTGCGAGCCACAACTGCTGAGCCCACGTGCCACAACAACTGAAGCCTGTATGCCGCAGAGCCCGTGTGCCGCAACTACTAAGCCCGCGTGCTGCAACTACTGAAGCCTGTACCACTAGAGCCCGTGGTCCACAACAAGAGAAGCCACCACAATGAGAAGCCCGCACACTGCAACAAAGAGTAGCCCCCGCTCGCCACAACTAGAGAAAGCCTGCGTGCAGCAACTAAGACCCACGCAGCCAAAAATAAATAAATAAATAAAAATTAAAAATTAAAAAAAAAAAGTATTCTTAAATTTTGGAAGTACCATTTATATTATTGTATTTATTTTTCTAGATTTCACTCAATTTTTTTTTTACTTCCTAAAACTTAGTAGAATAGATATCTGTCTGTAATTCTAGGGCAATTGAAAGAAAAATAACTCTAGTTCAGAATATGATTTACCAAAACCATTTTTTATTTCTATTCAAGAGAGATTATAACTTGAATTTAATTCTGTTATCAGGGAGATTTAGTGAATATGTAACATTTCAATACCATAAAACATTTCCATCTTGTTATAGTAGACTTAGTTTAAGATTCACCTGTTAGGGAAGAATGTGAGTTTGAAGTGGAGAGGGTTCAATTGAAGGTCTCCTTCTATAAAATATGTAGTCTGTTGCCAACAGAAATATTACCTAGCAGCAGTTTACATGTGCCAAGAGAGGCCAGAAAAGTATTGTAGTAGAAATTATACAGGAGAGCTGTGAAACTAGATCCCTGAGGATGTCAGGCAGGAAATAAAGCTTACCAGGCTAAAAAAATTTTACTGGATGGCTAGGCCATTGGAAATGAATCTTCCAGTGCTTGTATTTTTTACTGGGCTTTTATTTTATTTTTTAAATGTTATTTAATTTTATTATTTATTTATTTTTGGCTGTGTTGGGTCTTTGTTGCTGTGTGCGGGCTTTCTCTAGTTGTGGCGTGCGGGCTTCTCACTGCAGTGGCTTCTCTTGTTGCGGAGCACGGGCTCTAGGTGCACGGGCTTCAGTAGTTGTGGTTCGCGGGCTCTAGAGCACAGGCTCAGTAGTTGTGGCGCACGGGCTTAGTTGCTCCGCGGCATGTGGGATCTTCCCGGACCAGAGCTCGAACCCGTGTCCCCTGCGTTGGCAGGCGGATTCTTAACCACTGCGCCACTAAGGGAGTCCCTGTTGGGCTTCTATGTTGAATAGACAGTTACTTACACTTAAGTAATTTAAACTGTTTAAAAAATTTAAACCAAAATTTTCTTAGAAATTTTCTTAGAAATTTTCTAAGATCATATTGAATAAATATTAACTTATTTATATCTTTTTCCTATAAAGTATTTAATTCTCTGAGATTAAGGTTTGGAAATGCATTAAGAGAGGGGTTTTAAGTTCTTGGGGATAAAATAGAGTAAGTAGTTAAAGCAGTTTACTTTTCTGTGCCAAAAATGGAAATACAGAAAGCATAAATAAGCAATTGTACCAGAGTATTTTTTTTTTTGTACCAGAGTATTTATCTGTGATTCTCTTTATTTCTAAAGTACAACATTTCCCATTTCCACTGTACGCATTCAGATATATTACACAGAATCATTGAGCCTAAAGGACTTTGAAGGAACATCTGCTGGGATTGGTTTATTTTGTGGGGAAGAGGAACAAGGAAGGTACCTTTGAGATACAAGTAATTTGCCTAGTGTCATGAAGGGAATAGGAACATTTTTAGCACTTGAGGAAATAGAACTTTTCCTTAATTACTGTTGTGTTAGTGAGTTATTTGAAATTTGACATGTGTGGTGATGGCTTGGTTTTCTCACCACCAGATGGCTTCTCAAAGTTGGTATGTCGCTTTTAGTGACTGCCAGCAAAAGTAAAAACTGTCAAGCCCCTTTGAAGGTCATTATCATTTAGGAAACAAAAACAGTGTTGACACTTTAAATAAGAATAGCTTTCGGTTCTTAGAATTAAGAGAAGGTTATTATGAGATTATTTAATTTAAGCTTTCTAGGCTGCTTCTACACTGGTGATGCACTCTTCTGTCTTTCATTATGCATGCCCCTTGAGGTTCACAGATAGGTTTTCAACTAATGTTAAAGAATATTAAAAGAAATAGAGATGGTCCCGTAACTTCAGTTATACGCAGTCCTTGTAACTGTGTTGTACATTGAAATCTTACCTAGGGCAAGACTTAAAATAAGTTTGGTTCACTTCTGGTTCATAGAGCATTGATATTAACAATTTAAAAAATGCATTCAACTCAAAACATCATTAAAGAAATTTTTGAAGAAGCAAAAAAAAAATTGCCACTTAATTTGAGAAAAATTTCTTTTTATAGAAAAGTTTTATTTTGAGCTCAGATTGCAGCTGCATTATAGCCTGTACAGCAGAGCCAGTATTGGAACAGAGCTTAAAAACTAGGATTCTACCGTTTTTATGAAATGAAATGAAAAAGAAAAGGATATAAAGTTTTGTATATGAAACTGAGTATGCTGTTTCATAAAAGCCATACCTCTGAAATGTGTTACATAAGTAGCTTAACATGCTGATTTCTCTTGAATGAGAATAAGTTTGAAATCAGCAAAAAAAGTCTTCCTGTAATTGGAGTTTCTGAGTCTAAAAATATTCTTCATTTATTCCTTAAAAAACTAAGTGTTCAAAACTTATTACGAAGCTACAGTAATCAAGGCATTGTGGTCCTGGCATAAAGACGGGCATATAGATCAGTGGAATAGAATTGAAAGTCCAGAAATGAAACCTATACATCTCTGATCAATTGATTTTCAGTAGGGATGCCAAGAGAAGTCAGTGGTGAAATAATAGTCTTTTCAACAAAAGTGCTGGGACAGCTGGACATCCACATGCAAAAGAGAAGCTGGACCCCTCACCTCACATCATGTATGAAAATTAGCTCCAAATGGATCACAAATCTAAATGTAAGAGCTAAAACTAAAACTCAGAAGAAGACATAGAAGTAAATCTTTGTGACTTTGGATTAGGCAATGGTTTCTTTGATATGACACCAAAAGTGCAAGTGGCAAAAGAAAAAATAGATAAATTGGACTATATCAAAATTAAAAACTTTTTTTTGCTTCAAAGGACACCCTCAAGAAACTGGGAAGACAACCCACAGAATGGGAGAATTGATTTGCAAATCATGTATCTGATAAGGAGTGTATCCAGAATATTAAAAAACTCTTACAACTAATAAAAAGACAAATAATCCAATTTACAAGTCAGCAAAGGATTTGAGTAGTCAATTCTCCAAAGAAAATACATACTTGGCCGGCAAGCACATGCAAAGATGCTGAACATCACTAATCACTAGGGAAATTTGAATCAAAACAACGAGATACCATTTTGTACCCACTACTATGGCTATAATAAAAAAGAAAAACAATTACAAGGTTGATGAAGAAATTGTGCCCTCACTACAGACCTGGTGGGATTGTAAAGTGATGTAGCTGCTTTTGCATAATTTGGCAGTTCCTCAAAAAGTTAAGAACATAGAGTTACCGTGTGACCCAACAACTCCACTTGTAGGTATATACTCAAGAAAAATGAAAACGTATATTCACACAAAGCCTTGTACACAGATTTTCAAGGCAGCATATTTATAATAGCCAAAAAGTAGAAACAACCCAAATGTTCATCAACAGATGAAGAGTTAAATTAGATATGGTATTCCCATACAGTGGAATATTATCCAGTCATAAAGGAAATGAAATATTGATACGTGCTACAGTATTGATGAATCTTCAAAACATTATGTTAAGTGAAAGAAGCCAGTCATTGAAGTCCACATATTGTGTGATTCCATTTATGTAAAACATCCTGTACAGGAAAATCCATAGAGAGAGAGAGTAAATTCATGGTTGCCAGGGTTAGGGGTAGGGGAAAATGAAGAGTGACTGCTAATGGGTGTGAGATTTCTTTTAGGAGGTGATGAAAATGTTCTGGAATTAGGTAGTGATGATCGACATAGAATTTTTGTGAATTTACTAAAAACCAATGAGTTATACAGTTTAAAGAGGTGAGCTTTATGGCATGTGGATTATATCTCAAGTAAGCTGTTATTAAAAATACCCTGTGTTATAAATAACTTACCCTAATGACTAATAAAAGATTGTTTGTGATAAAAAATGAATTGGAATCATAAAGCAATTAACCACTTCCAGGTCAGGTGACGACTGAGAAGCAGCTGAGAAAAAAATTGCATGAGCCTCCAGCAGACACCAAATAAAACTTGGCGTTATACAGTTGCTGCTGTACGGCCAAATGTAAGGTAGCATTTTTGTTTAGTCTAGACTTTTTTGGAGTAAGCCATTTTGTTTTAAATTGAAGATGGTTCTTAGTTTGAAATATATATTTTGTGCTTGTAACAGGTTTTTACTTAGGTGGGTTAAAACAGTGATTACAAAATTAGAATGTGACAAAATAAAACCTTGTACCTGAATTCCAATTTGTTGTCAAATTATTCACTAAACAAATGGGAGAAAGAATTGTTTGGGCTGCAAATGTACTACCTCATTATTACTTAGATAGAAATAGATGCTGTCTTCTGGGAAGCATCTTGAATTACTTTCAGAAAGATATTTGGTGATTTGCCTGATTTGGGTCAGGTCAGTATTTTTATCTTTGACATTTGCTATTTCTGATGAATATTTTTTTTTAATAGGAGATGGAGCAGTCTGCTCTTTTCTTAAAAAATTTATTTTTGGCTGCGTTGGGTTTTCCTTGCTGTGCACGGGCTTTCTCTAGTTGCGGCGACTGGGGGCTACTCTTTGTTGTGGTGTGTGGGCTTCTCATTGCGGTGGCTTCTCTTGTTGTGGAGCACAGGCTCTAGGCGTGCAGGCTTCAGTAGTTGTGGCACGTGGGCTCAGTAGTTGTGGCGCGTGGGCTCTAGAGCGCAGGCTCAGTAATTGTGGCACACGGGCTTAGCTGCTCTGTGGCATGTGGGATCTTCCTGGACCAGGGCTCGAACCCGTGTCCCCTGCATTGGCAGGCGGATTCTTAACCACTGCGCCACCACGGAAGTCCCTGAATATTTGTTTTAAAAGATGGTTTAGCTATGACCCGGATTTTAGGAATTCTACCAACAGTACTGTTGTAATTTTATATAAACATTTCCCTGGGTTTATCATCTTTCATTTATTGCTAGTCGTACTAGATTTTAATATGATAATGGAAGTCAAAACTTATACTCGTGATTATCCACTTCAAATTTCCTTTAATCATTAAAAAAAAAGATGAACTTAATTTTACAGTACGATTTGACCCATGGGGTTATGTTATTTTAAGTAATGCTAAAGCCCTCCCAACTTTGTGAAGAAGCATGCTCAGATGGTTAAATTGGGAAAGTATTTGACTTAAGGGCCAATTAAGCGTTCTTTTTGGCTCTAGCCAGTAGCTTCTTTGAGATAACTATCCTAAAGTGATCTTAGCTTTCTGCTGTAATGAACAGTGCAGAGAATTTTTTTCCCTTGCTTTCCCTGCAAAGAATTACTAAGTAAAGTACACTGCAACAAATCGCTTCATTTTGCAGCTTTTGTGAAATTTTTGTTTTGTTTGTTTTTCCTTTGATGTGTTGAGAGCTGGCAAAGAAGATGACCTGACAGGCAGAATTAGACTGAAATCTTTGGGGCGATTGTTAGGTGTTTGGATCCTCAAGCCTGATGCCTAGAGGAAGTGTTGGCAAGGGTAGAACTATAAATCTTAAAATTGTTACTCAGTTAAGATGCATTCATGACTCTTCTCCATTAAGATTTGGAGTTAAGTGTTTGTAACTAGTTACAGCCATGTAACAGGTATACCTCATACTAGAAACTCCTTTGTCATTTTTCCAGTTACTCTGCTAGATGGGTTTTAATATAATAGGAAGAATATGATGTCAGCTCTTTCATACTTTGGACTAGAATGATTTTGTTCTCTTGTCAACTTGAAGAGACTAGCTGAATCCCTTTCTAGTGGCTGGCCTTAGTATTTGATTGTAGATTTTGTGTTCATTTCTACTTGGGGTAGTAATCCTATTAGGATACATATTGCCAATTGTATGTGAAGGTGTAGCTATTTGGAGCATAAAATTAGATACACTTCCTTCCTTTGGCTCACAATCTAAATTTAGTAGGCGAGAATCTCCTTTGGTAGATGTCATTAAAAATAGAAGATACCCATCTGTCTGGAATGGTTTAGATACAATTCTGCCTACAGGCTTGGAGATGAATTATATAATGCAGACTTTCTTTTAGCCCTAGGATTCTTAGAAAAATAATGTTTTCTTTGATACAGAGGCCAAGAGTGTACAGTTTCCAGCGTTGACTTTAAATTATCCTGTAATTCTGTGGAAATCAAGAAGAGCTAAGAGAATTGAATTTTGAGGAGAACTTTAGAAGATAAGATGAAACAATACACTTGATTAAGAGAATTGGCTTTGAAGTAAAAATGTAGTTCCAATCCTATATTTACAATTTACTAGCTGTGTGAGAAAGTTCCTTAACCTCTTGGAGATTATAACCTCATTTATAATGTTGGGATAGGAAGCCGACTTCATAGGGCTGCAGAGGAGGAAATTAAGTGAGTTAACATGTATTTTTGCAAAACACTTTCTTCAGTGCCTGCATGCAGAAGGCATTGCTTGGTGGGAGTTATTGTTTATGGTAATATTACTTTTGGTTCCTTTTATTGAAAATTATGCCACATTGATGTTAAAAAAAAAAGTTTAATTTAGAGCTCAGGATTTAATATGGGGGCAGAGGTGAACAGGGAATTCCTAGGGGTATTTGGAGTCATGGAAATTGTTGAGAAGAGTACTGAAAAACCATCCCCAAAGGAGTACTTGTATTTAGGGGATGCAGAAGAAACAGAGAAATAGAGAAAGCCATCAATAAGGTGAAAAGAGAACCAAGAGAATAATGTCAGGGAATTCAAGAGGTAGGTTGCTCACCAGGTCAAATATTTTCTTCAGAAGTTCATTCAAAAATATTTTAAAACACCCTGTGATGTGAGGTAGTGGAAGGACCCTGAGGAGACCGCTGAACTGGGCAGGTAGGATCTTTGAGAGAATAGAAAAATGTCCGTAGACTCAGATTTTCTTGGGTAGAGAAGTAAATGTATAAAAGTAGTAAAAGTAAAAAAGTGGAAGTGGAGGCCATGAGTATAAGATGGATCCTTATGAAAATTTGGTTGTACAGAGAAGGAGAGAGAGAACTTAAGGGGCAGGAGAAAGGGTTTGGGTTTGTTTGTTTTGTTTAGGAAAGAAAAAAATGAGCATGTTTGGAGTCTGAGGGAGAAATTAAACATACTGTCCAGAGAATAACTGCCGGGCAGATCGTGGCGTGAGACAAATGGGAATGGGATCCAGTGCACGGGTGGAGGCTGAGAGGAGCAGCTGTTCTTTGGTAGAAAAGGCGGAAAGGAGGATGACACGTAAGTTTGAGGCAGGAGGGCCTCTATTTAAGTGGGGAAATGGACAGTGAACTTATTGAGATAATAACAGACCAGTGGCCCTCAACTGAGGACGATTTTGCCTCCCAGGGGACATTTGGCCATGTCTGGCGACATTTTTGATTGTCCTAAGTTGGGGAATGTGCTACTGGCATCTAGTGTACAGGGGAGAGGCATGCTGTTGGCCTGCTGCAGCATACAGGACAACCTCCCGCATCAAAGAATGATCTGGGCCCAAATGCTAAGAGTGTTGCAGTTGAGAACCTTGCCCTAGATCACAACATTTCTGCAACATGATCTTCAACAAAAGGCAAAAAGTTTGAATAACAGCTTGATATATCACCTCTTAGAAAGTCACAGGACGTATTGAAGTCTGAAAAATCCTCAGGAGAAAATCTAAACTGTTTGACTGACTGACTCCCCCCAACCCCTATTATAACAACTCTTAACCTTCTGAGAAATACGTTTAGGAAAAGACTGTACTTTAATTTATTGGCTGGCTGGTACTGTGTATTCATCTTAGCTCAGAATCTATTGATAATGATAGCTGCTATTATTACTATCCCTCCCCCTTTCAGATGTGAAATCCTGGGCCACTTCTGACAAATGTGTTACAAGTTACAATTTTAAGGTAAATGTAGGCAATGTGAACAATCAACACAAAAAAATAAGAGCTACTTCTCATAGGTCTGTAGAATACACTGATAATTGTGCTTTTAACATCTTACATTAGAGTGTGGTGGTTCCCCAAAGATTTAGACATAGAATTACTACACGATCTAGTAATTCCACTTCTGTGTATATACATACCCAAAGGATGAAAGCAGGGACTTGAACAGATACGTGTACACCGGTGTTCATAGCCACATTATTCACAATAGCCAAAAGGTGGCAACAACCCAAGTGTCCATCCACGGATGAATGGATAAACAAAATGTGGTATATACGTATAATGGAGTATTATTCAACTGTCATAGGGATGAAATTCTGACACATGCTACAACATGGATGAACCTTGAAGACATTATGCTAAGTGAAATAAGCCAGACTCAAAAGGACATTATGCTAAGTGAAAAAAGATTGTGTGATTCCACTTATCTGAGGTCCTTAGATTAGTCAGATTCATAGAGACAGAATGTAGAATGGTGGTTGCCAGGGGTTCGGGGAGGAGGGATAGAGAGTTGTTCAGTGGGTACAGAGTTTCAGATCTGAAGATGAAAAAGTTCTGGACGTGAATGGTGGTGATGGTTGCACAACAGTGTGGATGTACTTCATGCCACTGAATTGTATACTTAAAAATGGTTAAAATGGTAAATTTTATGTTATGTATGGACACAGTAAACAAAACAAAACAAAACAAATCTCACATTAGAATATTTAGCAGTCAAGGGCTTTGCTGATGGTTTTTATAGAGCTTTAAAAAGGTCAGCAGAGACTGGTTTTAAACTACAGATACTGTTCCAATGAGACAGTTACACTAAACAAAACATACATTCATTTGTTGTACCAGTGATTAATATAAATTTAACACCACTTACTAACAGGCATGTAATTTTCCCGTGTTCATTATTTACTCAATCTGTTTTTAAAAATTGTCTAAAAATGTTTGCATCAAAAGTAATATTGGAGACATTTATCTAGGGTAATGGTTTTTCTTAATCTGTGATTTTCCAATAGAGAAGAAATGGGAAAAAGGAGTGAGAGTTTTGAAATTGTAAATGTACTTACTGATTAAGGGATAAGAACACATGCACACAGACCCAGGAATTATCTTACTTCAGCTAAAACAACAAGAAAACCTCAGATCTCCACTTCTAGTCTCTGTAATTGCTTTTGGCATAATAGCTATTACCTCAGACAGACTGAAAGTTTAATAACTAGATTGGAAGTTTCCTTTGCAGTAACAAATAGGAAAAACACCACCAAAGAAGTTCTCTCCCACATCTACCTCCTCCATTTCTATTTAAAAAATTTTTTTTTTAATTGAAGTGAAGTTGATTTACAATGTTGTGTTAGTTTCTAGTGTACAACAACAAATGATTCAGTTATACATATATATAATGGTTTGCATCTGCTAATCCCAAACTCCCAATCCATCTCTCCCCCACCCTTTCCATTTCTTAATTTACAAGCAGTATGACTGTATCTCACTGCCATGCCTCATCTTTGTCAATTATAATGTTATGGGTTATTGGCCTGCCAAATTTTTTCTGGTGTATAACATTGAACAGTGCCAAATGAGTTTAAAACAATCTTGTCATTCGAAAGAGTTTATATCTTGAAGGCTTATGTTTGACTTTGTACACTAGTATAATCATTTCGCGGTAAATAAATGTTACGCTGCTTTAGTAAGTCTCTTTTAATCCAGGTTTAACATCCAGTAAGAGATCATTTTTATTGTTATATTTTCAGTTATGTTCTGAATATGTTTATATTCTTAAATGTTGGTATTGAAATATTGAAATTTCTATTGCTTGTTGACTGTTATTTAATTCTTGAAGGTTCATGAAGCATCTGTAATCTCTTCTTTGAAATGCAGATATATTTTAAGCCACATATCCTTCTGAAATATCCAGCATATTTTTTGCCAATAAGTAAAGGATATTCCTTGGAAGCACCAAACTTCACATAGGAGTTAGAGAGACTAACAATACACATACAGTTCATACAATTCTTTCTCTTCTTCCTGCCTCCTTAAATCACAAGACTCTAAGGAAGAACATTCTGATTTTTAATTTGAATTTTATATGTATCTAAATATATTTACATATTTAAGTATTGATGTATTGAAAGTTATTAGAATAAAGAAAATAAAAATTTTAATTCTACGCATTTTTGAAAGGCTAAACTTAGTGACAGGTCATTTAAAAAAAAAAGGAAAAAGGCACGGCATTGTTCCAGGAAAGGGTCTTGGTTGGGAATTACAGGTCCTAATTCCAGCCAACTTAAACAGCAAAGGAATTTATTGGAAGATTGTCAAGTACCTCATAGCACTGATGGAAAGACTGGAGAATCTGGTTCAAAAAACAGGCAGGAACAAGGGAATCAAAAGGCCTGGAATTACTGCCAAAGTCATACCACCTGAAGACCTTGGTTAGAGATGTGTGGTTAAGGATACTGTTAACGGTATGAGTGTGTTCCCCTAAAATATGTACGTTCAAATCCTAACCCCCAGAGTAGATGGGGCCTTTGGGAGGTGTTTAAATCATGAGAGTGGAACCTCACGGGTTAGTGCCTTATAAAAGAGGCAACAGAGAGATCCCTCAGCCCCTTTGCACTGTGTGATGATATCACGAGAAGTGTGCACCCTGGAAGAGAGTCTTCACCCAACCACGCTAGCGACCTGGTTTCAGACTTCAAGCCTACAGAGCTGTGAGAAATAAATTTCTGTTGTTTATAAGCCATCCAGTCTGTGATTATTTTTAATAGCAGCCCAAATGCACTAAGACAGACACTGTTGTTGCCCCTTCTGGCACGCGGGCTCTAGTTCCCTGACCAGGGATCTAATCCCGCCCCCCTGCACTGGGAGCATGAAGTGTTACCCACTGGACCACCAGAGAAGTCCCTGAACTTACCATTTCTTGAGTCACTGGCTCTATCTCAAGGAGCTTTAAAAAGATTACTCTGGCTCCTACATCAAGAATGGAGTAAGGGGGCTTCCCTGGTGGCGCAGCAGTTGAGAATCTGCCTGCCAATGCAGGGGACATGGGTTCGAGCCCTGGTCTGGGAAGATCCCACATGCCGCGGAGCAACTAGGCCCGTGAGCCACAATTACTGAGCCTGCGCGTCTGGAGCCTGTGCTCTGCAACAAGAGAGCCCACGATAGTAAGAGGCCCGCGCACCGCGATGAAGAGGGACCCCCACTTGCCGCAACTAGAGAAAGCCCTCGCACAGAAACGAAGACCCAACACAGCCATAAATAAATAAAATTTAAAAAAAAAAAGAATGGAGTAAGGGGTTTAGTAGTAGAAGTGGGGAGAACCAGTCATGAGACTCCAGTATAAATGATGTTGACTTAGATTAGGATAGTGACAGGAGAACGGATAAGAAATGGACAGATTCATGAAATAACCCACTAGGTTGCTACTGAAATTCTTTTTTGGGGAAAAATTCTTTTTCATCATCTTCTTTCTCCTTCTTCTCTTTCCCTTCCTTCCCTCCTCTTTTCCTATTTCTCTTCCTTCTTTTTATTTCTCAGACTCCAGACCTATCTAGAGGCCTTGATGCAATCTTATCTTGCACAGGGCAGTGTAACTAATCTAGCAGATATTTCATAACATCCTGAATTCATTAAGAAAAATTGTCTAAGCTTCTCTACGTACAGTGTGGTGCTAAAGGGGGTTGCTAGTTTTAGTCATTCTAGAAGTGAGTTCAAGTCTAGACACTCAGAAATGATTCCTTTCTTCCAGGGCACTACATGATTGCTAAATAGACTGACCAACCTTTTTCTAGGTGTGGTTAATTGACACCACATAATCTCACTTTCATCTAAACTTTTTTCTCCAGGACTCATTAGTCCCTTTTTTTGTCTTTTATTGTATACTGGTTATTTGAAATAGGCCAAATGCATATCCATTATTAAAAAATGTAATGAGAAAGAAAACAGTATCTTTTTTTTAATCCTCTTAAAACAGTGATTTTTAAATGGAACTAATCATCAGAAATGACTCAAATAGTTAAAAAAAAAAAAAGAATCCCAGCACTCTTTTTTTTTTTTTTTTTAGAAATTTCATGTAATGTCTGAAACATTTATATTAACATATTTCCATACAAATAACCCAATGAAAGTTTAGTATTAGTTGTTTTGTTTGTTTTTTTATACTGCAGGTTCTTATTAGGCATCAGTTTTATACACATCAGTGTATACATGTCAATCCCAATCGCCCAATTCAGCACACCACCATCCCCACCCCACCGCAGTTTTCCCCCCTTGGTGTCCATATGTCCATTCTCTACATCTGTGTCTCAACTTCTGCCCTGCAAACTGGCTCATCTGTACCATTTTTCTAGGTTCCGCATACATGCATTAATATACGATATTTGTTTTTCTCTTTCTGACTTACTTCACTCTGTATGACAGCCTCTAGATCCATCCACGTCTCAACAAATGACTCAATTTCATTCCTTTTTATGGCTGAGTAATATTCCATTGTATATATGTACCACAACTTCTTTATCCATTCGTCTGTCGATGGGCATTTAGGTTGCTTCCATGACCTGGCTATTGTAAATAGTGCTGCAATGAACATTCGGGTGCATGTGTCTTTTTGAATTACGGTTTTCTCTGGGTATATGCCCAGTAGTGGGATTGCTGGGTCATATGGTAATTCTATTTTTAGTTTTTTAAGGAACCTCCATATTGTTCTCCATAGTGGCTGTATCAATTTACATTCCCACCAACAGTGCAAGAGGGTTCCCTTTTCACCACACCCTCTCCAGCATTTGTTGTTTGTAGATTTTCTGATGATGCCCATTCTAACAGGAGTGAGGTGATACCTCATTGTAGTTTTGATTTGCATTTCTCTAATAATTAGTGATGTTGAGCATCTTTTCATGTGCTTCGTGGCCATCTGTATGTCTTCTTTGGAGAAATGTCTATTTAGGTCTTCTGCCCATTTTTGGATTGGGGTGTTTGTTTCTTTGATATTGAGCTGAATGAGCTGTTTATATATTTTGGAGATTAATCCTTTGTCCGTTGATTCATTTGCAAATATTTTCTCCCATTCTGAGGGTTGTCTTTTCGTCTTGTTTATGGTTTCCTTTGCTGTGCAAAAGCTTTGAAGTTTCATTAGGTCCCACTTGTTTATTTTTGTTTTTATTTCCATTACTCTAGGAGGTGGATCAAAAAAGATCTTGCTGTGATTTATGTCAAAGAGTGTTCTTCCTATGTTTTCCTCTAAGAGTTTTATAGTGTCCAGTCTTATATTTAGGTCTCTAATCCATTTTGAGTTTATTTTTGTGTATGGTGTTAGGGAGTATTCTAATTTCATTCTTTTACATGTAGCTGTCCAGTTTTCCCAGCACCACTTATTGAAGAGACTGTCTTTTCTCCATTGTATATCTTTGCCTCCTTTGTCATAGATTAGTTGACCATAGGTGCGTGGGTTAATGTCTGGGCTTTCTATCTTGTTCCATTGATCTGTGTTTCTGTTTTTGTGCCAGTACCATATTGTCTTGATTACTGTAGCTTTGTAGTATAGTCTGAAGTCAGGGAGTCTGATTCCTCCAGCTCCATTTTTTTGCCTCAAGACTGCTTTGCCTATTCGGGGTCTGTTGTGTCTCCATACAAATTTTAAGATGATTTGTTCTAGCTCCGTAAAAAATGCCATTGGTAATTTGATAGGGATTGCATTGAATCTGTAGATTGCTTTGGGTAGTATACTCATTTTCACAATGTTGATTCTTCCAATCCAAGAACATGGTATATCTCTCCATCTGTTGGTATCATCTTTAATTTCTTTCATCAGTGTCTTATAGTTTTCTGCATACAGGTCTTTTGTCTCCCTAGGTAGGTTTATTCCTAGGTATTTTATTCTTTTTGTTGCAATGGTAAATGGGAGTGTTTCCATAATTTCTCTTTCAGATTTTTCATCATTAGTGTATAGGAATGCAAGAGATTTCTGTGCATTAATTTTGTATCCTGCAACTTTACCATATTCATTAATTAGCTCTAGCAGTTTTCTGGTGGCAGTTTTAGGATTCTCTATGTATAGTATCATGTCATCCGCAAACAGTGACAGTTTTACTTCTTCTTTTCCAATTTGTATTCCTTTTATTTCTTTTTCTTCTCTGATTGCCGTGGCTAGGACTTCCAAAACTATGTTGAATAATAGTGGTGAGAGTGGACATCCTTGTCTCGTTCCTGATCTTAGAGGAAATTCTTTCAGTTTTTCACCATTGAGAATGATGTTTGCTGTGGGTTTGTCATATATGGCCTTTATTATGTTGAGGTAGGTTCCCTGTATGCCCACTTTCTGGAGAGTTTTTATCAGAAATGGGTGTTGAATTTTGTCAAAAGCTTTTTCTGCATCTATTGAGATGATCATATGGTTTTTATTCTTCAATTTGTTAATATGGTGTATCACATTGATTGATTTGCGTATATTGAAGAATCCTTGCATCCCTGGAATAAATCCCACTTGATCGTGGTGTATGATCCTTTTAATGTGTTGTTGGATTCTGTTTGCTAGTATTTTGTTGAGGATTTTTGCATCTATATTCATCAGTGATATTGGTCTGTAATTTTCTTTTTTTGTAGTGTCTTTGTCTGGTTTTGGTATCAGGGTGATGGTGGCCTCATAGAATGAGTTTGGGAGTGTTCCTTCCTCTGCAATTTTTTGGAAGAGTTTGAGAAGGATGGGTGTTAGCTCTTCTCTAAATGTTTGATAGAATTCACCTGTGAAGCCATCTGGTCCTGGACTTTTGTTTGTTGGAAGATTTTTAATCACAGTTTCAATTTCATTACTTGTGATTGGTCTGTTCATATTTTCTATTTCTTCCTGGTTCAGTCTTGGAAGGTTATACCTTTCTAAGAATTTGTCCATTTCTTCCAGGTTGTCCATTTTATTGGCATAAAGTTGCTTGTAGTAGTCTCTTAGGATGCTTTGTATTTCTGCAGTGTCTGTTGTAACTTCTCCTTTTTCATTTCTGATTTTATTGATTTGAGTCCTCTCCCTCTTTTTCTTGATGAGTCTGGCTAATGGCTTATCAATTTTGTTTATCTTCTCAAAGAACCAACTTTTAGTTTTATTGATCTTTGCTATTGTTTTCTTTGTTTCTATTTCATTTATTTCTGCTCTGATCTTTATGATTTCTTTCCTTCTGCTAACTTTGGGTTTTGTTTGTTCTTCTTTCTCTAGTTTCTTTAAGTGTAAGGTTAGATTGTTTACTTGAGCTTTTTCTTGTTTCTTTAGGTAGGCTTGTATAGCTATAAACTTCCCTCTTAGAACTGCTTTTGCTGCATCCCATAGGTTTTGGGTCGTCGTGTTTTCATTGTCATTTGTCTCTAGGTATTTTTTGATTTCCTCTTTGATTTCTTCAGTGATCTCTTGGTTATTTAGTAACGTATTGTTTAGCCTCCATGTGTTTGTCCTTTTTACGTTTTTTTCCCCTGTAATTCATTTCTAATCTCATAGCGTTGTGGTCAGAAAAGATGCTTGATATGATTTCAATTTTCTTAAATTTACTGAGGCTTGATTTGTGACCCAAGATGTGATCTATCTTGGAGAATGTTCCGTGCGCACTTGAGAAGAACGTGTAATCTGCTGTTTTTGGATGGAATGTCCGATATATATCAATTAAATCTATCTGGTCTATTGTGTCATTTAAAGCTTCTGTTTCCTTATTTATTTTCATTTTGGATGATCTGTCCATTGGTGTAAGTGAGGTGTTAAAGTCCCCCACTATGATTGTGTTACTGTCGATTTCCTCTTTTATAGCTGTTAGCAGTTGCCTTATGTATTGAGGTGCTCCTATGTTGGGTGCATATATATTTATAATTGTTATATCTTCTTCTTGGATTGATCCCTGGATCATTATGTAGTGTCCTTCCTTGTCTCTTGTAACATTCTTTATTTTAAAGTCTATTTTATCTGATATGAGTACTGCTACTCCAGCTTTCTTTTGATTTCCATTTGCATGGAATATCTTTTTCCATCCCCTCACTTTCAGTCTGTATGTGTCCCTAGGTCTAAAGTGGGTCTCTTGTAGACAGCATATATATGGGTCTTGTTTTTGTATCCATTCAGCCAGTCTATGTCTTTTGGTTGGGGCATTTAATCCATTCACGTTTAAGGTAATAATCGATATGTATGTTCCTATGACCATTTTCTTAATTGTTTTGGGTTTGTTTTTGTAGGTCCTTTTCTTCTCTTGTGTTTCCCACTTAGAGAAGTTCCTTTAGCATTTGTTGTAGAGCTGGTTTGGTGGTGCTGAATTCTCTTAGCTTTTGCTTGTCTGTAAAGCTTTTGATTTCTCCATCAAATCTAAATGAGATCCTTGCTGGGTAGAGTAATCTTGGTTGTAGGTTCTTCCCTTTCATCACTTTAAGTATATCATGCCACTCCCTTCTGGCTTGCAGAGTTTCTGCTGAGAAATCAGCTGTTAACCTTATGGGAGTTCCCTTGTATGTTATTTGTCATTTTTCCCTTGCTGCTTTCAATAATTTTTCTTTGTCTTTAATTTTTGCCACTTTGATTACTATGTGTCTCGGCGTGTTTCTCCTTGGGTTTATCCTGTATGGGACTCTCTGCGCTTCCTGGACTTGGGTGGCTATTTCCTTTCCCATGTTAGGGAAGTTTTCGACTATAATCTCTTCAAATATTTTCTCTGGTCCTTTCTCTCTCTCTTCTCCTTCTGGGACCCCTATAATGCGAATGTTGTTGCGTTTAATGTTGTCCCAGAGGTCTCTTAGGCTGTCTTCATTTCTTTTCATTCTTTTTTCTTTAGTCTGTTCCGCAGCAGTGAATTCCATCATTCTGTCTTCCAGGTCACTTATCCGTTCTTCTGCCTCAGTTATTCTGCTATTGATTCCTTCTAGTGTAGTTTTCATTTCAGTTATTGTATTGGTCATCTCTGTTTGTTTGTTCTTTAATTCTTCTAGGTCTTTGTTAATCATTTCTTGCATCTTCTCAATCTTTGCCTCCATTCTTATTCCAAGGTCCTGGATCATCTTCACTATCATTATTCTGAATTCTTTTTCTGGAAGGTTGCCTATCTCCACTTCATTTAGTTGTTTTTCTGGGGTTTTTTCTTGTTCCTTCATCTGGTACACAGCCCTCTGCCTTTTCATCTTCTCTATCTTTCTCAATCCCAGCACTCTTGAATCATAATATCTGGAAGTAGGTCTCAGAAATCTTCATTTAAAAAAAAAAAAACAGGGACTTCCCTGGTGGTCCACTGGCTAAGACTCCGTGCTCCCAACGCAGGGGCCCCGGGTTCGATCCCTGGTCAGGGAACTAGAGCCCGCATGCCACAACTAAAGATCATGCATGCCACAATGAAGATCCCGCACATGGTAATGAAGATCCCGCGTGCCGCAACTAAGACCCGATGCAGCCAAATAAATAAATATTTTTTAAAAATTCCTGGATAATCAGCCAGGTTTAGGAACCATAGCTTTATGCTATTCAGACTAGTTTTACTCTTTACAGGGAGAGTTAATTAAATTCTTTCTTAATGGGAGGGATCCATTATAGATGACTATTTGGATTTCTCAGCTTGATTTTAAAATAAGGCATTTGTGTCATCCTTGAGACTGATTTCATAAGCTTAGAGATAGTTTTTTGGGGGGGCGTGGTAGAGGTGGATTACATTAATTTTTCTTTGATCCTGTGGCTTTTTTGTAATTACACAGTTTTTCTTTCATCTCCTTAAGTATAAGAAACTTGTTCTCTATATTACAAGAATATAGCCCTCTAAACTTCAGCTTCCAGCAAGTTTGTATAAAGCTAGATCACTGCTTCTCAAACTTAATGTGCCTGGACATCACCTGGAGAGCTTGTTAAAATGCAGATTCTGATTGAGTAGGTCTGAGATGGAGCCTGAGATTCTACATTTCTGATGAGCTCTGCTGTGATGCTGATGTTTTTGGTCTGCAGATCTCATTTGAGTAGTAAGAGGCTAGATGATAGTTGTGTTATCCTTTGATCGTTCATCTTTGTGTGAGTTACTCTGCTTTGGGGCTAGTTTGGGGACTGTTTAGTTCGACCAAAGGTTGAGTAGTACATTTTAAGAAGATTGGATTATGTAACCTTTTAATGCTTGTTCCCCATATTTTTGAAGGTTATAGTACTATATATAGCCTAAGGTTTTTAGTTTCAGGCTTTGGAACTAAGTAAGTGTCATAAATAGTATAATTTTTATTGAATCATTAAATGTGTAGCAGCAAAATTGGTTTATCTACTTGAGGTAGTCTGAACTACAAGTAGAGTTGTAACTGAATTAAGAATAAGAGAGAAAGTGATATAATGTTGAAAATTATTTTTAGATGTGCAGGATATACTTAAGGATTGGGGAATTTGTGTTTTGCAGAATTGAGAATGCTTTGGATAAGATATATGTTATGTTAGAGCAGTGGTTCTTAGCTAGGGGTGATTTTACCTCCCAGGGCACATTTGGTAATATCTGCAGGTGTTTTTTTTTTTTTTTTTAATAAGGGATTTTTTTAAAAAAAATTTTATTTATTTATTTATTTATGGCTGTGTTGGGTCTTCGTTTCTGTGCGAGGGCTTTCTCTAGTTGCGGCAAGTGGGGGCCACTCTTAATCGTGGTGCGCGGGCTTCTCATTATCGTGGCCTCTCTTGTTGCGGAGCACAGGCTCCAGACGCGCAGGCTCAGTAATTGTGGCTCATGGGCCTAGTTGCTCTGCAGCATGTGGGATCTTCCCAGACCAGGGCTCGAACCCGTGTGCCCTGCATTGGCAGGCAGACTCTCAACCACTGCGCCACCAGGGAAGCCCTGCAGGTGTTTTTAATTGTCACGACAAGTAGGGTGGTAGTGGTGCTACTTGTATCCAGTGGGTAGAGGCCAGGGATGCAGCTAAACACTCTATAGTGCACCAGACAGCCACACACAACAAAGAATTATTTGGCCCCAAATGTTAGTAGTGGCAAGGTTGAGAAACCTATGTTAGAGAACCTTCACAAGTACTTGATTAATGTTTAAATTAAAAATAATACAGAAAATACAAATAGAAAATAATTATCCATATTCGCACCAAATTTAACCAATGTTAACATATTTGTTGTCATATTTGATTTTAGGCTTTTGATTTAAGACATATCACTCCATTATGTTTGGGGAAGTAATGCACAGTTACTGTTTTGAGGTTAACACAATGTAGAAAATTCAAGGATGAAAGTAATGAAGCTATCCCAGATCTCACCATGCAGAAATCATTAACACTAGATGAACATTATCCCCGTTATCTTTCCATGCATATATACAGAAGAATAGAGAAATGCTTTTATAAAGTTAAGACCATACTGTATATGAACTAAATTTTTTTCCTATGAAAAATTTTAAACTTAGAGAAAATCAAGTAGAATAATTAACCCCCAATGTACTTACCACTAAGCATCAGCAGTCATGAATTCATAGCCAGTCTTATTTCATCCAAATCCACACCCCCTCCCCTGACCCTGAGTATTCTGAAGCAAATCCCAGACGTCACATCATTTCATCTGTAAATGTTTCAGTACCTGTCTCTAAAACATGAGAACTCTTTTTGAGCCATTATCACACACAATTTCCTTGATTCATTTTCTCTCCTTCTCCTTCTTTCTCCCTCTCTTGAATTATGTTTTCTTCCGAGTTGGATTTTTTGTTTCTAATGAGATTGCATGTAACAGAAGAGCATTAATTCTGCAAAGAAAGGGAAGTGGATGCTGCGTAGGCCAAAACAAAAGCTATCTGTCACAAATGCTTTTTGCAAATTTTGTTTTTTCTTTGAAGAATGTCTTAAACTGTTTGGCAGTGCCATATAAAATAATGAAGTATTTTATTTCTCTTTTTTACTGTGTTCATTTTTCAAGTCGCCTTTTCATCTTTTTCAGTATTTCTCTGAGATTCCTTCCTGCTTTGGTGTATTTGCTATAGCGGTGGCCTCTGGGGAATGATTGGAGGAAACTACCTGCAGGAATCATTTAACTGGTGGATAGCTTCTTGAGGGCTAGGAGCAAGTCTTACCTTACAACTTACCTAACAAGCAAGGTGACCTTTCTGCTTGTTACCGTTATCATGTCCTCAGTATTTGTTGGATGCTTGTCATTGATCTTGAGGGATTGTGCTGATATTGATTGGTGTATTACAGTTGAAGCCATTTACAGGAAAAACTAAGTATGCTCATTTAGTGCCAACACATGTGCATGCAGATGAATATAATTCACTTGTTAACCTTTGGCATTTGCATCTGTGGTGGCCTGCATGTAAAGAGGTGAAGGAGGGAATTCTCCAGTCACACTCACTAGGTTTCTTTGAACACTGACTCATAGGGTGACCATATGTCTGGTTTGCCTGATACAGTCTAAGTTTTTGCAGTGTCTTGATGTCATTATTAATAATGTCTCTTTTTATTCACCAAATTGTCCCAGTTTAGATGGTAAATTAAATGGTAATCCTATGATAATGACATTTAATGTGTGCCCGGCTCTCTTCTGAATACTTTACATACATTCTCATTTAGTCTTCATGACATCCCGAAGAGGCAGATCCTATTTCATCCACATTTTACATATGGAGAAGTTGGGGCACAAAGAGGTTAAATAACTTGGCAAGTATCACACAGCTCTATTTGAGTAGTTAGTAGCAGAGCCAGGATTTGAGCGCAGGCAGTTTGGTGCCAGTGTTCTTAACCACTCTGCTATGTCGCCTCTGTGCTGGTACCAAATATATCTTTGTAGAACACATGCTGATACCAGAAATCAGTCTCCTGATAATTAATCTGCATATTTTTAATTTTTATTTATTTTTATTCATTTTTTATTCATTTATTGTTGGCTGCTTTGGGTCTTCGTTGCTGCGCGCGGGCTTTCTCTAGATGCAATGAGCAGGGGCTACTCTTCATTGCGGTGCACAGGCTTCTCATTGCAGTGGCTTCTCTTTGTTGCGCAGCACGGGCTCTAGGTGCGCGGGCTTCAGTGGTTGTGGCACACGGGCTCAGTAGTTGTGGCTCCCAGGGTCTAGAGCACAGGCTCAGTAGTTGTGGCGCACAGGCTCAGTTGCTTCGCGGTATGTGGGATCTTCCTGGACCAGGGCTTGAACTCGTGTCCCCTGCATTGGCAGGCGGATTCTTAACCACTGCGCCACCAAGGAAGTCCCAATCTGCATATTTTTAGATCGGAAGTCTGGTGAAGGCTTTGGGAATTTGAGGGATTTCCTTGTCTTCACAAGACACTTATAGGCTCTTCATACATCACTATGCCAATCTATTTATAGACTTCTTTCTCAGAAGGGTGAACATTTACCTTTTTTCATTTTCTAGATGCCAGCTATTTGGCATTCCCTAGATGCTCAGGTGATGAACATCTCCAGATTTTGCAGATTCTCAGGTCCCTGCCACAGTCGCTTTTCTTTACTTCTGGTCATCTTTGGTATCTTAAATTCACACACACACACACACACACACACACACACACACACACGGACTTCCCTGGTGGTCCAGTGGTTAAGACTCTGCGCTCCCAGTGCAGGGGGCCCGGGTTCCATCCCTGGTCAGGGAACTAGAGCCTGCATGCCACAACTAAGACCTGGTGCAGCCAAATAAATAAATACTAAAAAAAAAAAATTCTCCAGCACCCAGAACAGGGCCTGCCATATGGCGGGTACACACAGACTTTTTCACTACCTTTGATCAATTCATCTTCTGGAGTTGTCTGGGAACAATATTCAGAGCCCTTGTACAAGGTGCTTTGAGGAAGGAGACTTCAGACAGCTACCGCTTTCAAGTAACTTACAATTTAGTAAGAGGATGGTGAATGTACATGAATGACTGATATATGGCAGCTGAGCTAAATGAGAGTAATTTAGCGTTCGGAGAAAAACAGTTTCTGACAGGGTTGATCCAGGAACATTTTGAGAAGGTGGAGACACTTGTCAGTTTAATGACTTCTAATTGGCTAAAAAATAGCTGCCTCCTTGTGCTAAAGGCAGACCTGAAGTTTGCCAAGAGTAGAGGGCTGCAGAAGATTAAGATTTGATCAGCCCAGATGAGAGGACTCTGATCAACTTGACGCTTGGTCCGCTCGTGAGAAATCCTCAGTCAGCGGTGTTGCTCTGTTTTTATGACATCATCATCATCATGGCACATTTTGACCTTCTAGGTGGGTTATAAGCAGCAGGAACAGATGGAACTCCTCAGCAGCAAAGAATTTTATTTTTTTAAATGTGGAAGCCTGGTGTTATTTATTTGATTTTTAGTTTAACGTCAATTGATATACACAAGGTCTTTTTCCTTGAAAAAATCAGTCTCCTTTTATTATAATATTTATAATTGCATTTGCTTTTTTACTTGATGTCTTAATGAGAAAATGAGTACATTTGAATAGAATTTCCTCACTTTACAAGTGAGGAAACCGAAGTTAGGTTAAACTGTCAGCTGAATGACTTTGGGGAAAATGGCACAATTGAGACTTGTACTTGGGTCTTCAGAGTCCAGATCCAGTGTATATCACACAGCCATATTTTAACTTACTAGATTAAAACATTTTATCAAGATCAAGAAGAACAATGAAAGTTGTGATTATCTCACATTATAACTCTTTGTTAATGTCATTATAGAATCTAGTTCAACATAATTAGTCTATTTCCATTTCTCAGTTGATAGGCATATTAACACCACTTTGATGATTGTGGATCCAATAAATTCTACTGAAACGGAAGTCCTGTAGGAGCTGCAGGGGCTTACCTGGAACCTATGTGCAAATTAGACCAAGGCAGTCTCTCTGGCTAGATGGGTCATTCAGAAAAATGCATACCTGCTACGGGCAGGTTCAGCCCCCACCAGGATACTGGGCTTGGGAAATGAGTGTCTGGATTTTAGTCTCTTGCTCTGTCTCTTTTATTTTTATTTATTTAGTTATTTATTTATTTAACATCTTTATTGGAGTATAATTGCTTTACAATGGTGTGTTAGTTTCTGCTTTATAACAAAGTGAATCAGTTCTACATATACATATATCCCCATATCTCTTCCCTCTTGCATCTCCCTCCCTCCCACCCTCCCTATCCCACCCCTCTAGGTGGTCACAAAGCACCGAGCTGACCTCCCTGTGCTATGCGTCTGCCTCTTTTATGTAGTGCTTAAAAAGCAGCAGCCATTGGGCTTCCCTGGTGGCGCAGTGGTTGAGAGTCTGCCTGCCGATGCAGGGGACACGGGTTCGAGCCCTGGTCTGGGAAGATCCCACATGCCACGGAGCAGCTGGGCCCGTGAGCCACAACTACTGAGCATGCGCGTCTGGAGCCTGTGCCCCGCAACGGGAGGGGCCGCGATGGTGAGGGGCCCGCGCACCGCGATGAAGAGCGGTCCCCGCACCGCGATGAACAGTGGTCCCCACTTGCCGCAACTAGAGAAAGCCCTCGCACGAGCCGAAGACCCAACACAGCCAAAAATAAAATAAATAAATAAAAACATAATTTGCAAAATATAATTAAAAAAAAAAAAAAAGCAGCAGCCATGAATCCTGTTTATATTTGTTTATGAGGAGCTGGGTTTTTCTGGGGTTTTTTTTCAGTGTTGTACTTATAGACAGAACCTCTTGCTGTTCCTCCGTCTACCAAGTACATACTTGCCTCAGCACCTTGTACTTGTTCCCTCCACCTGGAACCTGAGCCTCCCTAATCTTTACTTGGCTCACTCTGTCACTTCATTCGGGTCACCCCTCCAGTGTTACCTTCCCAGAGGTCGCCTCACCTACTCTAACTAAAATATTACCTCCAATCACACTCTCTGCTGTGTTTTCTTCATAGTACTTCTTAGCACTTGGAACATTATATTTATTTTATTTTTTTATTTTTTTCTCTCCACTACAAAGTACATTCTGTGAAAGTAGGGACTCTGCCTGTTTTGTTCACTGTTGTACTCCAGTACCTAAAAAATACCTTGCATATAGGGGGCCCTCAGTCAGTGTTTGTCAAGTGAATGAACTAACACTGGACTGTTTGTACTGTGATTGCTAGACTCGTATACCAGTTTTAATGTTACTGACTATAGCACTTTCTGGACTATAGTGTTAAGAATATTGTCTAATTGAATCATCATAATAGCTATATGAAGGGTAAATATTATAATCCCCATTTTGGAGTTGAAGAAATCTCAAAGCTTAGAAAAGTTCAATAACATGCCCGAAGTCAAATATCTAGTAGTTGGACTCATTCCTTAACGGGATGATCTGATAACCAAAGTTCCTTTAAAAATATTTGTTGTAGTGATTCTTTTGGGTCTTGTAAGTTTTTTTCAAAGAGTGATTTGATTTCCAATTACTGGGGGGAAAAGCCTTAAAAATGCTCTAAGCTATGTTTTAAGGGAAGGGGAGACAGGGCCCACAGGATCTGAAGCACTGGGATAATGAGATCAGACAACGCGATTTTGTAATCTTTGCATTCTCATACAAGGGTGCTGACTGTGAGGTTCCTTTGAGCATGACTTTGGAGTACTTTTCCAATTGTGTAACTTCGGATAAATAACTTATTTGAGCCTCTTTTTTCATCTCTAAATGCTGGTAACAGTGCCTGCCTTAGAGAGGTGTGAAGATGAAATAGGTATATAAAGTGCCTGGCATAGTTTCTGGCTGCTGGGAGTTAGATTTCTCCTGCCTCCTGCCCTTCTCTTCCTTCAGCTGCAAGTGACCACAAGTCCGGGTTGTTGAGGGGTGATTTCTTTTCTTGGTAACTTTCCTCTAGACAAGTAATCCCATATTTTAAGCTGTTTTCTGGTAGTATGTAGGCAATCAAGGTACCTTTTATAATTTGCATGTCATTTTGTTTATCATTATAATTCAAGGACTAATTCATGTGCTTTGTTAATAAGTGGTGTGCACTTACTCCCTTCACAAAGGGAAGGGATCTGATTGCTGCTTTTGTGATTGAATCTTGCATGAAAACTGTGTGTTAATAACTGGGACGCGCTCTTGACTTTGTTTCTCACATCTTTCTCCCCATGTTCCGTGAAATACCATTATATTAAAAGTCACCAGCACATGTTCGCTAACACATATAGATTTGGACGCTTACTAGAACTTCTTAAGCACCATCTTATAACTTCTGTAGTTGTCACCGTGTCCACAGAATAATAGTGTCATGCACAGACCCGAAGAATATGGTTTCCCTCAACTAATGAGTAATTGAGGTAGGTAAAGGCATTTTTTATATGAAGAGACTCTCTCTCTGAAGTTAGGTTAAACAGTATAACATTTAACTAACAACTGTGAAAAATTATTTAAGAAATGACAAATAGGATTTAAAAGAAGTGCAGCCTACTATCAGTTAAAGATGTCTGAGGATCTTTCTCAGTTATATGCTGATCTTCCCTCTCTCTTAATACCCTATTTGATGCCATATAATGAAGTTATAAAAGGGTTCATTATTTAAACATTAATTATTGATTTAACTGGAAGGTATATAATTTAAAGATTCACTGATTTAACCCCAAATAATGATATAACAATATTGGGAGGGGTTCTAGAAGTATAAGAGAACTAATTCCTTATTTGTCATTTTAGAAAATCTGTAATGTCAAAAATGGATGAATCAAGCAATTGCAAGAAATTCTTCTTATGTAGACTTAGGTAGGGAAACTACCAGGTGAATCATCCAGAAGAGTTGAAAGTTGTTGTTACTGGTGGTATGGAGCTGGTGGAGGAAGGGTGAGCCAGTGGGCTGCTGCTTTTTATTTAAGTGTTTTTGGGTACTGTTGAATTCTAATTCTGTATATATTATTTTGATAAAAATAAAGGTTAAAACGACAAAAGAAAAAATAGAAATATAATCAACCTAAGAAAGTGATGAGACAAACCAGAAAAAGGGAGAATATATTTGCAAATCATATAGCTGGTAAGGTACTTATTTATTTATTTATTTTAAAATATTTGTTTATTTATTTGACTGCACCAGGTCTTAAGTTGCAGCATGCAGGATGTTTGGTGCTGCATGTGTGATCTTCGTTGTGGCATGCAGGCTCTTAGTTGTGGCATGCGGGATCTGGTTCCCTGACCAGGGATCGAGCCCCAGCCCCCTGCATTGGGAGCATGGAGTATTAACCACTTGACCACCAGGGAAGTCTCTGGTAAGGTACTTATATCTAGAATAAATAAATGAACTCTTACAATTCAATAATAGCGAAAACAAATAACCCCTAAAATAGGCAAAGGATCTGAGTAGTCATTTCTTCAAAGAAGATATATAAAGGACCAATAAGCACATGGAAGGATACTCAGCATTACTAGCCATCAGGGAAATGCAAATCAAAACCACAGTGAGATACTGCTTCACACCCAGTGGAATGGCTAGAATGAAAAAGACAGTGCTGGTAAGGATATGGAGAAGTAGGATCCCTCATGCATGCTGCAGTTATAAAATGGTGCACCCATTTTGGAAAACAGTGTGGTAGTTCCTCAAAAGGTTAAGCACAGAGTTACTATATGACCCAGCAATTTTACTAGTTGGTGTATACCCAAAGGAAATCAAAACATGGCCACACAAAAACTTGTATACAAATGTTGATAGTGGCATTATTCATAATAGGTAAAAAGTGAAATCAGTACAAATGTCCATCAGCTGGTGATTGGATTAACAAAATATGATATACCTATATAATGGAATATTATTCAGCCATAAAAAAGAATGAAATACTGATATATGCTACAATGTGGATGACCCTTGAAAATATTATGCTAAGTGAAGAAGCCAGTCAGAAAAGGTCACATATTGTATGATTCCATTTACGTGAAATATCCAGAAGTTAAATGCATAGAGACCAAAAGTAGACTAGTAGTTGCCCAGGGTTGGAGGGAGAAGATATGGGGGCAAAATGGGGATATGACTGCTAATGAATCTGGGGTTTCTTTGGGGGGTGATGAAAATTTCTAAAGTTGGATGTGGTGATGGTTGCAAAACTTAGGAATATATTAAAAACCACTGACTTGTACTCTTAAATAGGTAAATTGCCTGGTATATGAATCATATCTCAATAAAGTTGTAACATATATATCTTATATATATATATAGATATAGATATAGATATCTCCAATCAGTTATTGCTAAAAGAATAACTTTTTCTTTTGTTGAAAAGTTTATTATTTTCTTACTTCTGCTTCCAGCTTATTGCAGATAAAAAATGCAATTTAGGAAAGCAAAATTGTTACAGTATAAATCACAACTATCTTTTTTTTTTTTAGTTTTTTAAAAAAATTATTTATTTATTGGCTGCATTGGGTCTTCGTTGTTGTACGCGGGCTTTCTCTAGTTGCAGTGAGTGGGGGGCTACACTTTGTTGCATTGTGCGGGCCTCTCATTGCAGTGGCTTCTCGTTGTGGAACACAGGCTCTAGGCGCACGGGCTTCAGTAGTTGTGGCACGCTGGCTCAGTAGTTGTGGCTCACAGGCTCTAGAGCACAGGCTCAGTAGTTGTGGTGCATGGGCTTAGTTGCTCCGCAGCATGTGGCATCTTCCCAGACCAGAGCTCGAACCTGTTTCCCCTGCATTGGCAGGCGGACTCTTAACCACTGCGCCACCAGCGAAGTCACTAGTTCTCTTTTTTAATTAATTAATTTTTGGCTGCGTTGGGTCTTGATTGCTGCGCGCGGGCTTTCTTTAGTTGTGGTGAGCAGGGGCTACTCTTCGTTGCGGTGCGTGGGCTTCTCATTGTGGTGGCTTCTCTTGTTGCAGAGCATGGGCTCTATCTAGGCACATGGGCTTCAGTAGTTGCAGCACACGGGCTCAGTAGTTGCGGCACTTGGGATTCAGTAGTTGTGGTGCACAGACTCTACAGCGCAGGCTCAGCAGTTGTGGTGCACAGGCTTAGTTGCTCCACAGCATGTGGGATCTTCCCAGACCAGGGCTTGAACCTGTGTCCCCTGCATTGGCAGGCAGATTCTTAACCACTGTGCCACCAGGGAAGCCCCTTTAATTCTTCTTAATACAAATTAGGTATGACCTAACTAACATTTGCATGACTAACAGCCTTCTCTCAGAGTATGCTGAGATGTTGGTTTTGGGTGGCCTCAAATGATTTGCATGGTACCTGTTTTTCTTTTTTGCTAATTTATTATTTATTTATTTATTTAGGCTACATCAGGTCTTCGTTGCGGCACGCGGGATCTTCGTTGCGGCATGAGGGATCTTTAGTTGTGGCATGCGGACTTCTTCATTGCAGCATGCGGACTCTTAGTTGTGGCATGCAGGCTTCTTTGTTGCGGCGTGTGGACTCTTAGGTGCAGTATGCGGGTTTCTTAATTGCGGCATGCAGCCTTCTTAGTTGTGGCATGCGGGATCTAGTTTCCTGACCAGGGATTAAACCTGGGCCCCCTGCATTGGGAACACAGAGTCTTACCCACTCGACCACCAGGGAAGTCCCCGTAGTACCTGTTTAGCGTATTGTCTGCGTGACCTTTGGCTGCTGCTGCTGCTATCTTTGTATGTGATTAAGAAGGAAAAGTCTGCATTGTAAAGCAACTATACTCCAATAAAAATTAATTATAAAAAAAAAAAAAGGAAAATTCTGTGTGGCCTGCGCTTCTTTACCTACTGAATAGGAGTAGTGTCGTGGTAGCTGATTGAGACTCTTGCCTGAACGTCTTGTTCCCTCTCGAGTTTTTGTGTTGTGAGTAAATGGCCCTTTAAATTGATCTACATAGTATTTGACCGCTGCCTCTGTGGGTTTTCCACCCAAGACAGTTTTTATGATTTATTAGCCCCAGGCTGCTTCAAGTCATGTTTCCTCACATCATTCTTCAGGGTATAAATATTTGTTACTTTCTTTCATTTTGCATAGTTTTGTGTTTCCTGCCCCATTAGCTTCATAAATAGTCTTTGCATGTATCTTGTTGATAGTTGTTCTTTTCATTTTATTTTTTTACTTTTTAGAATTTATTTATTTTATTTATTTATTTTTGGCTGCGTTGGGTCTTCATTGCTGTGCGTGGGCTAGTTGCGGCAAGCGGGGGCTGCTCTTCATTGCGGCGTGCAGGCTTCTCATTGCGTTGGCTTCTCCCATTGCAGAGCATGAGCTCCAGGCACGCGGGCCTCAGTAGCTGTGGCACGAGGGCTCAGCAGTCGTGGCTTGCGGGCTCTAGAGTGCAGGCTCAGCAGTCATGGCACATGGGCTTAGTTGCTCTGCGGCATGTGGGATCCTTCCAGACCAGGGATTGAACCCGTGCCCTGCATTGGCAGGTGGACTCCTAACCACTGCACCACCAGGGAAGTCCTGATAGTTGTTCTTTTTAGATGGCTGACTGAGTGACAGGCTTCCTTTCCTTTCTGTTAGGCTGTGTGCTATGTCTCAGTTGAATAAGTACTGGAATTTGCATATGTGGATGTATTAGGTAAACACTTCTCTTTCTCCACATTTGGTAGGCAAAATGATATCTGTGTAGTCTCCTGGACAGTATCTTACAAATGGCCTTCTGGCTATATGTCTGTATATCACCTCTGCTCCATGCCTTCGCTCTTCTGGCTTTTTTTTCTTAACCTCTCTTTGCCCTCAGTTCATTCAGTCTCTTTCTGTATTGAACCATGAGCAGTTTGGTACCTATGCATTTCTCTTAGAATTGTTATTATAGCTTGAAACTTAACTGCAATTGCATGTTGGAGTAAGTCAGAAAAATTGTTTTCAGAATATAATTTGTATATAATTCAGGATATTTTTCTGCTCTCTTTGATACGTGAAGATGCTTTGCACTCTATTTGGTTCCTATTATAGGAATGCCATCTGAAGCAGTAGCTTCTTGTTCCTGTTTCATTGAATATAGCAAAACCGTCATAATCACCCCCCACATATGCACACACACATTCAACATTGTTTTGTGCTTGCTATTTTTCAATTTATGCTCTGTTTTGAGTGCATTTATAACAATTTTACAACTAATAATTTTAAAGTACACTATAATTTACAGGGCAATTTTATATCCATTAGTTCATTTTATTGTCTAACAGCTTTATGAGGAAGCTATTATTAATATTCCATTTTTATAGCTGAGAAAACATATGTGTGAGACTCTCTAATGCTGATGCTTAATTATATAGCCATTCCATCTCTTTCACCTCTCTTTTAAAAAATCTGAATGCATAAGGAAATGTCTCTTTCCTACCATGTGATTTCTATAAATATCTTCTCTACTTTGTCAGAATAAATCTTTTTTATTATACTTTGGTTTCATTTCCTGTGTACTTCCATTCTTTTCTTGGCCTATTTCCCTTTTAGGTCTAATCACAGGGTCGTTCCCTATCTTTTTGAAACATCACTAAACTGCAGAATAATAATGATGGTTGTATTATACATTATATAGTGTTTTCAGACTTCTTTCACACCTGTCTTCACAGCAGTTATCTGAGGTAGCAGAACAAGTGTAAATTGCTTGTTTTTGTAGATTAAAAATGTGCAACTCAGTGTTAGCTGAAGTTTTTTGTTTGTTTACAGTCACAAAACTAGAAAGTGTTTGGAACAGGAATGCTGCTTCTGTCTTATTCCGAGGCCCTTTCTGCTGCTGTTGTGACTCTGCATAGATTTCTTTCATGCTTTTGTATTGCCCCCCATTTACTTAGAATTCAGTCCAGAGTAGCAGTTTCTCTTGTTGCTTTGTCAAGACTTCCTTTAAAAAGAAATTGTCAACAAAGCAGGTCAATAATTTGCCAGATGCTCTGTACTTAGGAGAACAAGTCTTTGAGCAGTTGTGTGCATTCAGTGCTCTTATGCTCCTGTGCCTATTTTGTAATCTGTGTTAGGACTGTATCATATATGCATTGGTGTCCTAGGGCTGCTGTAATAAGTTACCGCAAACTGGGTTGTTTACAACAAGAGAAATTTGTGCTCTCATACTGCAGGAGGCCATAAGTCCAAAATCAGGGTATTGGCAGAATTGGTTCCTTTTTTGAAGCTCAGAGGGAGAATCTGTTCTATGCCTCTTGTCTAGCTTCTGGCGGTTCCTTGGCTTGTAGCTACATAATTCCAATCTCTGTCTCTTTCTTCATTTGACTCTCTTCCCTCTGTGTCTCTGTCTTCACATGGCATTCTCCTCTCTGTGGGTGTCTGTCTCTGTATCTTTTTTCCTCAGCTTATAAGGATACCAGTCATACTGGATTAAGGGCTCACTCTATTCCAATATGACCTCATGTTAACTTACATCTTAATTATATCTGCAAACACCCTATTTCCAAATAAGTTTACATTGACAGTACAAGGGGTAAGGAGTTAAACATATTTTTTTTTTTTGCGGGGTGACACAATTTAACCCACAACAAAATATGTCCTTTTCTTTGTATCATCTTTTATTGTTACCCATGTGGTATGTTTACACGTATGCTTCCCATAAATGTCTACAGAACTAATGTTTATAGATTACCATATATTATATATTTTCTGCAAATAATTGATATAGGTACAGACATATTTCATTCATAAGTCTTAATTTACCATTTATTTTGTAGTAAACCAGTGAAATTGTGTTTGCTGCTTTATATTAAAATTTCAATTATCCATAATCTATTAACATTACAAACATTTGAGGCAGTAACAACTGTTTATATAATATGGACTTTGTCTTGTAATTCTGCTTTTTTGTATTGCCCTTCTTTTGCCCTTGGTGTCAAAATTATATTAGATTTATTAAAATGAATCTTGGAAGGGAAGTATATTCAGTGTTACGTTTTTCAAGCATTTGGTAAAACTTACTTTTTAAATTTTATTTTTGGCTGTGTTGGGTCTTCGCTGCTGCACACGGGCTTTCTCTAGTTGCGGCGAGTGGGGGCTACTCTTCGTTGCAGTACGTGGGCTTCTCATTGCGGTGGCTTCTCTTGTTGTGGAGCACGGGCTCTAGGCGTGTGGGCTTCAGTAGTTGCAGCATGTGGGCTCAGTAGTTGTGGCATGCTGGCTTTAGTAGTTGTGGCTTGCAGGCTCTAGAGTGCAGGCTCAGTAGCTGTGGCGCACGGGCTTAGATGCTCCGTGGCATGTGGGATCTGCCTGGACCAGGGCTCGAACCTGTGTCCCCTGCATTGGCAGGCGGATTCTTAACCACTGAGCCACCAGGGAAGCCCCTGTAAAACTTACTTTTAAAAACCACCTGAGTCTGGTGTTTGTCCTCCCTCTTCCTTCTTTCTTTATACATAATAAATGTATGGCTTAATGAATTTTCACAATGTTAACTCCAGGTCAAAAAATAAAATATTTTTAGCATTCCTCTTATTTCCTGCCTCCTCCCTAAAAGTAATCACTATCTTGATCAGTCTGTCAAATACCAAGGTCTAATTTTATCTGTTTTGTGCCTTGTATATTGGAGTCATATGATATGTGTTCTTTTGGGTCTGCTTCCTTTCACCCAGCGTTATGCTGGGTCCATCCATGTTGTTGCAGGTGGCTGTAGTGCGTTCATTTTCATTATACTATAGTATTCCACTTATTTATCTATTTCATTATTGATAGATACTTGATTGCTTCCAGATTTTGGCAGTTACAAATTTTACTTCTGTGAACATACTTGTAAATGTCTTTTGGTGCACACACGGTGCACATCTGTTGGTATATTTTCCTAGTTGCTGAGTACACATTAGTAGATACTGCTAAATAGTTTTCTAGTAGCTCCTGTTGCTGCACATTCTTCCAACATGTGGGATTGTCAGGTTTTTAAAAACTATTCGAGACATTCTGGTAGATGTGTCATTTGGCTTTAATTTGCATTTCTCTGAGGACTAATGAAAGTCAGCACCCTTTCATTTGGCCATCCCCTTTGTGAAGTATCTATTCAAGCCTTTTGCCCACCATCTCCTATTTTATTGGATTGATTGTTTTTTCTTACTGATTTATAGGGGTTCTTCATTTATTACTTTGGTTACAAGTCCTTTGTCAAATATATATATTGCAAACATCTTTTACTCTCTGGCTTGTCTTTTCACTTTCTTAATGGTGTCTTTTGAGCAACACAATACATACTTGGTTTTTTAAATTGTGCAGTTTTTCCTTCATGATGAGTACTTTTGGTGATCTGTTTAAGAAATCAGTTTTTACCCCATGGTCATGAAGATAGCTTCTTATATTATGATGTAAGTACTACTTTATTTTACCTTTTACATTTATATCCACAGTATACCTAGAATTTATTTTTGTGTATGGCATAAGTAAGACTCAAGATTCATGATTTTTCTTTTAATTTAGATATCCAGTTGACCCCACACTAGCTCTTTTTCTCTTCCTTTCCTTTCTTGCGTTTTTTTTTTTTTTTTGATAAACTTTTTTCTCATTGTTTTACACTGCTACCTTTGTTATAAATCAAGTATCTGTTTACTTGTGCGTCATTTCTCAACTCTGTTCTGTCATATTGGTCTGTTTTTCTCTTCCTGCACCAATACCACAGTCTTCAATCTTGGAACTTTATAAAAATTTTGATATCCAGTGGAGTAAGTCTTCCCATCTTGTTGTTCTTCAAGATTAATTTAGCTGCTGTTGGCTCTTGGCATTTCCATATAAATTATAGAATCAACTTGTCCATTACCACAAATCTGAATAAGTTTATTAAGATTTTGATTAGTACTGCATTAAATCTATAGACCAATTTAGGGAGAATTGATGTGTTTATAATTTTCAAGCTTCCAGTAAAAAAAATGGCATATTCTTAATTTTCTATTTATTTACCTCTCAGAGTTTTACAGTCTTCTGTGATGAGGTCTTACACATCTGCATTATATTTATTCCTAGTTATTTGATATTATTTGGTGCTAATGTCAATGCTATAATTTTCTTTAAAGTTTCACTTTCTAATTATTTGTTCTTAGGATATAGAAGTACAGTTGCCTTTTTATTTTTTTAAGTTTTTAAAAATATCTTTTTTGGAGTATAATTGCTTTACAATGTTGTGTTAGTTTCTGCTGTATAACAAAGTGAATCAGCTATATGTATACATATATCCCCATGTCCCCTCCCTCTTGCATCTCCCTCCCACCCTCCCTATCCCACACCTCTAGGTGGTCACAAAGCACCGAGCTGATCTCCCTGTGCGATGCAGCTGCTTCCCACTAGATATCTATTTTACCTTTGGTCGTGTATATATGTCAGTGCTACTCTCTCACTTTGTCCCAGCTTACCCTTCCCCCTCCCCTTGTCCTCAAGTCCATTCTCTATGTCTGCGTCTTTATTCCTGTCCTGCCCCTAGGTTCGTTAGAACCTTTTTTTTTTTTTTTAGATTCCATATATATGTGTTAGCATACAGTATTTGTTTTTGTCTTTCTGACTTACTTCACTCTGTAAGACAGACTCTAGGTCCATCCACCTCACTACAAATAACTCAATTTCATTTCTTTTTATGGCTGAGTCATATTCCATTGTATATATGTGCCACATCTTCTTTATCCATTCATCTGTCGATGGACACTTAGGTTGCTTCCATGTTCTGGCTATTGTAAATAGTGCTGCAATGAACGTTGTGGTACATGACTCTTTTTGAATTATGGTTTTCTCAGGGTATATGCCCATTAGTGGGATTGTTGGTTCATATGGTAGTTCTATTTTTAGTTTTTTAAGGAACCTCCATACTGTTCTCCATAGTGGCTGTACCAATTTACATTCCCACCAACAGTGCAAGAGAGTTCCCTTTCCTCCACACCCTCTCCAGCATTTATTGTTTCTAGATTTTTTGATGATGGCCATTCTGACCGGTGTGAGATGATATCTCATTGTAGTTTTGATTTGCATTTCTCTAATGATTAATGATGTTGAGCATTCTTTCATGTGTCTGTTGGCAATCTGTATATCTTCTTTGGAGAAATGTCTATTTAGGTCTTCTGCCCATTTTTGGATTGGGTTGTTCGTTTTTTTGTTATTGAGCTGCATGAGCTGCTTGTAAATCTTGGAGATGAATCCTTTGTCAGTTGCTTCATTTGCAAATATTTTCTCCCATTCTGAGGGTTGTCTTTTGGTCTTGTTTATGGTTTCCTTTGCTGTGCAAAAGCTTTTAAGTTTCATTAGGTCCCATTTGTTTATTTGTGTTCTTATTTCCATTTCTCTGGGAGCTGGGTCAAAAAGAATCTTGCTGTGATGTAGGTCATAGAGTGTTCTGCCTATGTTTTCCTCTAAGAGTTTGATAGTGTCTGGCCTTACATTTAGGTCTTTAATCCATTTTGAGTTTATTTTTGTGCATGGTGTCAGGGAGTGTTCTAATTTCATACTTTTACATGTATCTGTCCAATTTTCCCAGCACCACTTATTGAAGAGGCTGTCTTTTCTCCACTGTATATTCTTGCCTCCTTTATCAAAGATAAGGTGACCATATGTGTGTGGGTTTATCTCTGGGCTTTCTATCCTGTTCCATTGATCTGTGTTTCTGTTTTTGTGCCAGTACCAAACTGTCTTGATTACTGTAGCTTTGTAATATAGTCTGAAGTCAGGGAGCCTGATTCCCCCAGCTCCATTTTTCGTTCTCAAGATTGCTTTGGCTATTCGGGGTCTTTTGTGTTTCAAGCAGCTCATGCAGCTCAATAACAAAAAAACGAACAACCCAATCCAAAAATGGGCAGAAGACCTAAATAGACATTTCTCCAAAGAAGATATACAGATGGGCTACAGACACATGAAAGAATGCTCAACATCATTAATCATTAGAGAAATGCAAATCAAAACTACAATGAGATATCATCTCACACCGGTCAGAATGGCCATCATCAAAAAATCTAGAAACAATAAATGCTGGAGAGGGTGTGGAGGAAAGGGAACTCTCTTGCACTGTTGGTGGGAATGTAAATTGATACAGCCACTATGGAGAACAGTATGGAGGTTCCTTAAAAAACTACAAATAGAACTACCATACGATCCAGCAATCCCACTAATGGGCATATACCCTGAGAAAACCATAGTTCAAAAAGAGTCATGTACCAAAATGTTCATTGCAGCTCTATTTACAATAGCCAGGACATGGAAGCAACCTAAATGTCCATTGACAGATGAATGGATAAAGAAGATGTGGCACATATATACAATGGAATATTACTCAGCCATAAAAAGAAATGAAATGGAGGTATTTGTAATGAGGTGGATGGAGTTAGAGTCTGTCTTACAGAGTGAAGTAAGTCAGAAAGAGAAAAACAAATACAGTATGCTAACACATATATACGGAATCTAAGGAAAAAAAAAAAAAAAGGCCATGAAGAACCTAGTGGCAAGACGGGAATAAAGACACAGACCTACTAGAGAATGGACTTGAGGATATGGGGAGGGGGTGGGGTGAGATGTGACAGGGTGAGAGAGTGTCATGGACATATATACACTACCAAATGTAAAATAGCTAGCTAGTGGGAAGCAGCCGCATAGCACAGGGAGATCAGCTCGGTGCTTTGTGACCACCTAGAGGGGTGGGATAGGGAGGGTGGAAGGGAGACGCAAGAGGGAGGAGATATGGGAACATATTGTATATGTATAACTGATTCACTTTGTTATAAAGCAGAAGCTAACACACCATTGTAAGGCAATTATACTTCAATAAAGATGTTTAAAAAAAAATAAAAAATAATAATAAAATAAAATTGGTAAAAAAAGAAATATGATCAGATTAAAAAGTAAGATGAAACTAATTTTAATAATGTATTTTATTTTACTAAATAACCAAAACATTATTTCAACATGTAACAATATAAAAATTATTAATGAGATTTTTACATCTTTTTTTATGCTAAATCTTCTAAATTTGGTGTATTTTACCTTTACAACACATCTCAACTTAGAGTAGCCACGTTTCAAGTGCTCAGTAGCCACATGTGGCCAGTAACTATAGTTTCGGACAGTGTAGGTCTAGACAGTGAGACAGACTTTTTTTTTTTAACAAACAGTTGTTTCATGTATAACTTTCTATGGTGTCACTGGAGAAGCCTCTACCAACTTGATCATATGTAAGTGCCAGGGAGAGATTAGGTTTTCAAGGAAAATCTGAAAAGGTGTCATTTGAGTAATGTCTTAAACTATGAATATAAACTTGCCAGGTGACCAAAATAGGCGCAGAGAATAACGTGTAAAAATGTGATGTTATGTAAGAGTAGAATTGGTTCAGAGACTTGCCCATATTTCAGTGAGGTTGAAGAATAGGTAATTATGTGAGAGTGTAGGGTGGATGGGAACACCAGTTCCCTGTGTTATGAGTAATTTATCAGTAATGATGGTTAACATGTTCCTTAAGATAAGTTTCCAGGAGTGTAATTGCTGAGTCTAATAGAAAGAATAAATGTATCCCCCGATACATGCAGTGAATATCAAGGGTCTGCACTGTTTTACACTGCCCCTAGTGAATATGCTGGTTTCAGTGCATACTCAACTGCGGTAATTACTGTATTTTTTTTGTATGTTCATTACTTTGTTTTGCCTTTTGAAAGTTTTAGACTTTCTTTTTTATTATTATTATTTGTATTTTAAAAAATATTTATTTATTTATTTGGCTGCACCGGGTCTTAGTTGCGGCATATTATTATTATTTTTAAATTGAAATATAGTTGATTTACAATGTTGTGTTAACTTCTGGTGTACAGCAAAGTAGGTATTATATATATTCATTTTCATATTCTTTTTCCATTATGGTTTATTACAAGATATTGAATATAGTTCTGTGTGCTATACAGTAGGACTTTGTCATTTATTCTATATATAGTAGTTTGTATCTGCTAATATCAAACCTCCTAATTGATCCCTCCCCTTCCCCTTTGGTAATGGTAAGTTTGTTTTCTATGTCTGTGGGTCTGTTTCTGTTTTGTTAATAAGTTCATTTGTATCATTTTCTAGATTCTACACATAAGTGATATCATATGATATCTGTCTTTCTCTGTCTGACTTCAGTTAGTATGATAATCTCTAGGTTCATCTCTAGGTTGCTGCAAATGGCATTATTTCATTCTTTTTTATGGCTAATATTCGATTGTATATATATATATATATATATATATATATATATATATATATATATATATATATATATATATATATATACCACATCTTCTTTATCCATTCATCTGTTGACACATTTAGTGTGCTAAATAATTAGTATATTTTTAATGTGTTAACTTTGTTGTATTAGGGGGTTTTTTTCTCTTTTTTTTTTTTTTGGGCACACTGCACGGCATGCGGGATCTTAGCTCCCCGACCAGGGATTGAACCTGTGGCCCCTGAAGTGGAAGTGCAGAGTCCTAACCCCTGGACTGCCAGGGAATTCCAGGTTTCATATTTTTTTCTAATTAACATTGATGTATTACTACCATCTATTTCTCAGATTCCATTCAAGCTTCGCCACTTGTCCCAATAACATCCTTTACAGCAGAAAGATCCAGCTCTGAATCAGGCATCGCACTTCAGTCTTCCCTTTTCTTTGGGGGAATATCCTTGACATTTTTGAAGATTACAGTTTGGTTATTTTGTAGAATATGTCTCCCAATTTGGTTTTGTCTGTTTCCTCATGATTAGGTTTACGTTATGTCTCTTTGGCAGGAATATCACTTCTCATCCTATCAGGTGGTACAGGACTTTGATCTGATTATGAATGATGTTCATTTTGGTCACTTAATCAAAGTGATGTCTGCCAGATTTCATTGTTGTGATGTTACTTTTTCCTTTTGGAATTAATGTGTATTTTGTGGGCAAGTACTCTGAAACTATCCCATTCACTATCAAATTTTACATTTATTCATTCACTTATGTCAGTATTGCTTTATCATTTCTTATTTTATTTAACAGGTTATAATCCATTACTATTATTATTTGTTTTGATGCTGAAATTATCCCCAATTTGGCTAGTGGACGCTCCCTCAAGCTAGATCCTAGGTCCTTTTTTAATGCTTGATTTTATTTTTTATTTTTATTCATTTATTTATCCCAGTTTTATTGAGATGTCATTGACATATAGCATTCTATTAGTTTAAGGTGTACACATAGTGATTTGGTGTATTATATACTGCAAAATGATTACCGCAATAAGTTTGGTTATCGTCCATCACCTCACACAGTTACAAAAAATTTTTTTCTTGTGATAAGAACTAAGATCTACTTTCTTGGCAACTTTCAAATGTATAATACAATATTGTTAGCTATAGTCACCATATTGTACATTACATCTCCAGAACTTATTTATCTTATAAGTGGAATTTTGTACCCTTCGACCACCTTCACAGTTTTCTATCACTCCCCACCCCCACTTCCGGAAACCACCAATCTGTTCTCTGTTTTCTATGAGTTTGGTTTTTTCTGTAAGATTCCACATATAAGTAAGATCATACAGTATATGTCTTTCTCTGTGTGACTTATTTAACTTAGCATAATGCTGTCAAGGTCCATCCATGTTGTTGCAAATAGCAGGACTTCCCCTTTTTATGGCTGAATAATATTCCATTGTGTACATATACCACATTTTCTTTATCATTCATCTGTTGATGGACACTTAAGTCCTATATCCTTTTCTTATGTCTCTATCATTCTTTGAGCACTTTGTTGCTCTCTGGCACAGGATATTCCAGATTCATCTTGTACTTTTTCTGCTCCAGGGCTGTAATTAGACTATTACAATTCTCCAAGGAGCTCTGGTTCCCTTTATTGGAGAATGGTGTTAGAAGCCAAGATTTGGGTGCTAGGTATGTTCATACCATTGGTGGGGGTCGTGGGGGGGAATGGTCACTGTTCCCAGGCCCTCTCACTAGACAGATTTACAGAACTGGGGAGTATACTTATGTACGCATCACGCCGCCCCCCTCCCCGCACCCAGACATTTATGTCTCTCTCTTTCTTTTTCTTTTTAACTGGCTTCATTCACTTTACTTTTCTCATATAAAAATACGTGGTGGCTACAGCTGGAGCCTGGGTCCTCTGCACAGAAACTCTGTGTGAGTCTTGACAAGATGGTCAGTGAATTCCTGATACGGAGACTTGGTGAACACTGTCTGTTTCCAGAGATCAGGAGTGAGATAACTGTAGGTCTTGGGAATGGCATCAAAAGTGGCCTTGGCTGGAAAAGGAAAAACAAGAGAGGGTTGGTGAAACCCCAGATGCAGACGGAAGCTGTTGCACTTCTAGGAACAGAGTGGCCACTGTGGGCCAGTCTGTCGTGCATTAGGTGCACGTTCCTCTCCCTCTCTGAAAATACGCCAACCGCACTCAGAATGTGATTAAGGGAGCTGAGAGATATATCACTCTTCTTAAACATCCATTAGTTCACCCATACCTCCAGTTTCAATCCACAGGGTTCATTCTAACCTTTTCCCTTTCCACGTTTGTGTTTCCTTTCTCTTACAGAGAGAACTCTCGGTCCCCTTTTCCTTAAAAGATTTTCTTATTTGATGAATCCCCTATATATGACAGATCTCTCTCTACCTCTGAACTCTTCCATGTGGACATGCCCTCCTCACCCTGCTCAGGCTCTCACTCCCCATGCCAGTCCCCACTCGTGATTACCCTACTCAGTGCACTCAGGCGCCACCATCCCGTGCAAGCTGGCCCTTTGTATGGATGTGGATGGTCTCCTCACAGTTTGTGCTGTGATACCCAGGAGGCTACCCTCTGTGTGGACACCTGCTGTGCTCTGCCCCACCTAATGGCTGTAGGACTGGATAGTTGGGAATGGGAGAGGGCTTCTCTGGATTCTTAAGTTTCACTTTAATATTTCTGGCTGTGGGATTATTTCTTTATCTTTTCTTTCTTTTAACGTTCTTTGAGTCCTTTTAGTTTGAGGTTTTATATTTTCTCTAATTCTGGGAAGTTTATAGAAGTTTATTTCTGCAAGTATTTATTGCCTTCGTGTGATTTTTTCTCTCTTCTTTATATGCTATGATGTGGATGTTGATTTCCTTCATTTCCCTTTTCCATATCTCTTTTTTTTTTTTTTTTTTAGTTTTCAGAATTTTTTTTTTTTAAACATCTTTATTGAAGTATAATTGCCTTACAATAGTGTGTTAGCTTCTGCTTTATAACAAAGTGAATCAGTTATACATATACAATATGTTCCCATTTCTCTTCCCTCTTGCATCTCCCTCCCTCCCACCCTCCCCATCCCACCCCTCTAGGTGGTCACAAAGCACCGAGCTGATCTCCCTGTGCTATGCGGCTGCTTCCCACTAGCTATCTATTTTACATTTGGTAGTGTATATATGTCCATGACACTCTCTTACCCTGTCACATCTCACCCCACCCCCTCCCCATATCCTCAAGTCCATTCTCTAGTAGGTCTGTGTCTTTATTCACGTCTTGCCACTACCTTTTCCATATCTCTTGAATTTTCTTTTGTGTATTCTATCTCTTCCTGATGTCTTTTGGCAGAGTACCTTAAACCTGATGTTTTAGCTTATTAATTTGTTCAGCTGTATCTTTTCTGTTCTTCAGTCTATCCATCTACTAAGTTTATTTCAGTGGTTATATTTTTCATACCCAGTATTTTTATTTGCTTCATTATGTGATATTTTCTTCCTGCTTTATATCTAATATCCTTTCTTATTGAATTTGTTTATTTTGAACTTTTATTTTGTGTTTTTCTCCTGTAAACTCCTGTGTCCTGGGGATATTAGCCACCTTGGCTCATGAACTGTATGGGGAGGGCTGGAGAAAGTACAGTTTGTGCCTTGTTTCTGCATCTCCTTCTGGGTTTAAAGAACGAAGGCAGGGGGTTGTTGAGTGTGGGAGATGACTTACCCAGGATCACTGTAGTGTGGAACCCCTTCCCAGACTCTGCACTTTTCAAGGTCTGTTTCCCTTTGTTAAAACCACCTAGTCCATGACGTGCGGAAAGAGGTGGTGGGAAGAAGGAACCTGTGAACACGCAGGGACCACCCAGTGCTGTCCATGCGTGTTGTAAACTACTTCCCCACCAGCTGGCTGCAGTGCCACCCATATGTTACCCTGCAGCCCCTTGACACTTCTAGGCTTGCTGACAATTTTCCTGCCTTGCAACCGCAATTGTCTGTTGAAGACCATGTTGGAGAAAAAAATATTTGCCAAAATAACTGTGCCACCCCCTAACTACCATCTCTGGTGTCTGGTCCTTGTCTGCTCTGCCTTTTCACCCTGCACTGGGACCAGATTTCCCTGTGTTGTCCCAGGGACTTCTATCTGTGTGTGAACGCAAATGAATTTTTTTTTCTTTAGCATAGGTTCATACCATGTGTACTATCCGGCAACTTGCTGTTTTTAAAATGGCTGATTAACATGATGGATTACATGGGAAGATAGCTTGGATTCAGTAATAAATAGCTTTAAAATATATGTACGTGTGTGTTTGTGTGTGTGTGGTTTTTTTTTTTTTCTTTTTGATGTGTGTTGTTTTTAATATCCCTTTTATACTGGAGTATATCCATATTATTGCTTTATCATCTTAAGTATAACTGTAAGTTAGTGATAGGGTAGAGTGTAGTCATTAGTGTTCTATGAAGTACTTAGCCATTTCCCTCTTTGGTTTTTTTGGTTTCATAACAGCTTTTAAATACTATGGTACCGAAATAAATATCTTTATGGACAAAGGGTTTTCCATTTGTAGGATCGTTTTCTGGGATGGATATACAGAATGGATCAAATAGATAAATAGGTTAAAAGGATCAACATTTCTTAATCATGTAGAGGAGTGCCTGGAACATTTTAGCCATTCAAATAATATTTACTGGATGAAATAATATTATAAAAACTGCTTTTTAAAATGGATGTACCAATTTTCATTCCCACCCACAATATGAGATTGTCTATTCTTCCACACCATCTTATACTTAAATTACTTTGATGATTTGATTGTAATCAGAAGATGTCTGTATCATAAAAAAAATGCTATCAGATGATATAACTAAGGTCTGTTTCTCTTTTTATTTTCACCTACTTGGTAAATAGACATATGTTTTCTTACAGGACTGAATTTGCTCTTAAAGAAATCATGTCCTCTGGAGGTGCTGAAGATGACATCCCACAGGGAGAGAGGAAAACAGTTACAGATTTTTGTTACCTTCTGGATAAATCTAAGCAACTGTTCAACGGGTTAAGGTTAGTGGACTCTTGATGCCTTAAACTTTTATCTAGTTCTGTATCTTTTTTTTCCATGGCTGATGTGTGGTAAGTTTCTGAAAAGTTATGGATAGAATGTTATATAAATGTCTGTACTAGAGATGATCATGCTTTTTTTCTTCATTCTCAGGTGAGAAAACAACAGAAGAGGATAACTTATATTGTTTTACTCAAGTTGAGAGAGCTGTTTTGTTAGATGGTCTTGTATACCTTACTCCACATCATACCTATTTTACATCTGATTTTACACATTGCAATAACTAAGGAGCCTGGGATGCATATGCAAGTGAACCTGGGGCTTCTCTTCTGTTACATTTTTTGTATACTTGTTTATTTGCTTATTTCTTTTATTCTTTCTTTTTCTTAGGATAAAGTATCTGTTAACTAAAATAAGAGTGTTCTAGACAGTCTAGTGTTCTAGACAGTTATTTTTACATTAGTTGTGTGTGCCTTGACTGGTAGCGGAAGCTATATGCAATTTTGTCAAAATGTGTCTTTGATTGTGTATTCTTGTGTGTGGTGAGTAAATAATTTTGTACCATTTTGTTTTATTTAAATGGTTTAGCCGTATTTCATTTCATGAGATTCTTAGGATATTGACTTACTTCAGACCTAAAGCTTCATTACCTTAGTTTCAGTCATAAATAAATTCATGCTATGGGTAAAATACTAAGGATAAATAGGTTTTTTTGGGAAACTTTATATAGGAGTGAATAATTGTAAAGATTGTGAGTTATTTTTATTTTAATTAATTAATTAATTATTGAAGTATAGTTGATTTACAGTGTTGTGTTTAGTGAGTTATTTTTCATTAGCAAGTTATTTCTGGGTAAAAATGCAGTCTTCTTTTCACATGTTTTATAATTTTATTCTACATCCCTAGGATTGGAATTGTACTGACAGGGTTTATTTTAAAGAATATATCTTTTTGGGCTTCCCTGGTGGCGCAGTGGTTAAGAATCCACCTGCCAGTGCAGGATACACGGGTTCGAGCCCTGGTCTGGGAAGATCCCACGTGCCGTGGAGCAACTAAGCCCGTGTGCCACAACTACTGAGCCTGCACTCTAGAGCCCATGAGCCACAACTGCTGAGCCCACACGCCACAACTACTGAAGCCCGCACACCTAGAGCTCGTGCTCCACAACAAGAGAAGCCACTGCAGGGCTTCCCTGGTGGTACAGTGGTTGAGAATCTGCCTGCTGATGCAGGGGACACGGGTTCGAGCCCTGGTCTGGGAGGATCCCACGTGCCGTGGAGCAACTAAGCCCGTGAGCCACAACTACTGAGCCTGTGCGTCTGGAGCCTGTGCTCCGCAACGGGAGAGGCCGCGACAGTGAGAGGCCCGCGCACCGCGATGAAGAGTGGCCCCCACTCACCGCAGCTGGAGAAAGCCCTCGCACAGAAACGAAGACCCAACACAGCCGAAAATAAAAATATAAATAAATAAATAAATTTATAAAAAAAAGAGAAGCCACTGCAATGAGAAGCCCATGCAATGAGAAGCCCATGCACTGCAACGAAGAGTAGCCCCTGCTCGCTACAACTAGAGAAAGCCTGCATGCAGCAATGAAGATCCAATGCAGCCAAAAATAATAAATTAATTAATTAAAAAAAATTCTTTTTAAAGAATGTATCTTTTAAAAAATATTTATTTATTTATTTATTTATTTATCTGGTTGCTCTGGGTCTTAGTTGCAGCAGGCGAGCTCCTTAGTTGTGGCTCGTGGGCTCCTTATTTGCTGCTCACTGGCTCCTTAGATGTGGCACGTGGGCTCCTTAGTTGTGACATGTGAACTCTTAGTTGCAGCATGCATGTGGGATCTAGTACCCTGACCAGGGATCGAACCCCCAGCCCCCTGTATTGGGAGCATGGAGCCTCAACCACTGCACCACCATGGAAGTCCCTAAAGAATATATCTTTAACCAACTATACGCCAAGACACTCTTTAAAAAAATTAAAAAAAAAGTCCAATCTATCAAAATAATAAGTCTCTAAAATGCAATGTTAGGAATAAGGCAAAGCCTCTGACTGGGAGGAGTTGGAACGCATTTACAAAGCCTGCTTCATGGAGTTACATACGGCTGAGAGAATAAGGAAGGACAAGAAAGTTGTGTGAATTAAGTTTACTGCCTATCATAAGTTTATTGCCCTTCTGCTTTATAAGTTTTTTAAATCTTGCCTGTAGATTTTTTGACTCTAATTAATAGTTGCTTAAGGTTTAATCATTTTGATACTCTGCTGCTTAGTTGTGGTGTTAGTAGAATGTTTGGAGTCTACTTATATGTAATTTACCTGGCTTTGTAAACAGTAAATAATGTTGAGCAACTAAAATGCTATGCCCATTTTCATTCCCACCTCCCCAAAGAAGAATGCCCTTAAGTGAGAAGGGTAACCTGCACTGGGTAATGCACCTTTCTGCTCACCTTGGAGATACTGAAGGAGCTTTTAACTCACATCGGTTATTAAATAACTGCATGAGAGTAAATATGTCTTCACAATAAAAAAATATATATAGATATATCTTTAAAAAAATTTACAATTATAAAGATAATACAGGGTCATCAAATGAGTCCTCCATGACCACTGAATCTAAAGCTACACTTTCAGTCACTTTCTTATCTCTATATTCATTTAATTTTTTTCATAAAACTCATCACTACCTGAAGTGATCTTATTTGCTTATGATGTCTTTCTACGTTAGAATGAAATATCCCTAGGAGTAGGACCCTATGTGTCACTGTTTCTCTGCTATCTAAGCCAGGGACTTGCACGTCACAGGTGCTTCACAAACAATTGTTAAATGAAGGATTCCAAAGACAGTGTTCTTAACTCCCACACTCTGCTGTTTCCTATTTTGTGCTACAGAAGAGATCTTTGAGATTAGTTTGGTTTCTTTTGCTTTATAGATTAAATGCATCTTTTTAAGGAATTCTTTTCTGTCACTATTCTAATTCAGAAAATGACCCCAGTACACCCTGGTTTGAAGTCTTTTTTTTCTTTTTTTACTAAATAAATAAACTTATTTATTTATTTATTTTATTTTTGACTGAGTTGGGTCTCAGGCAAAACCTTGTGAACAAGGTTTTGGATGAACATGTGTTTCCCGTTCTCTTGAATATATACCTAGGAGTGAAATTGCTGGCTCACATAGTACTTACTCTAAGTTTAACCTTTTGAGGAACTTCTAGACTGTTTTTCAAGGAGACTGTACCACCAGCAATGTATGAGGGTTCCAATTTCTCCACATCCTCACCAACACTTGTTATTGTCTGTCTTTTTGATGATAGCCATCCTAGTGTGTGTGAAGTTGTATCTCATTATGTTTTGGTTTTTTTAAAAAAATTATTTATTTATTTATATTTATTTTTGGCTGTGTTGGGTCTTCATTTCTGTGCGAGGGCTTTCTCTAGTTGTGGCAAGCGGGGGCCACTCTTCATCGCGGTGTGCGGGCCTCTCACTGTCGCAGCCTCTCTTGTTGTGGAGCATAGGCTCCAGAAATGCAGGCTCAGTAGTTGTGGCGCACGGGCCTAGTTGCTCCACAGCATGTGGGATCTTCCCAGACCAGGGCTCGAACCCGTGTCCCCTGCATTGGCAGGCAGATTCTCAACCACTGCGCCACCAGGGAAGCCCTCTCATTATGGTTTTGATTTGCATTTCCCTAATGACTAATGATGTTGAGCATCTTTTCATGTGCTTATTGGCCATTTTTATGTCTTTTTTTTGGAGAAAATATTTATTCCAATCCTTTGATCATTTTTCAGATAGGTTTATTTATCTTTTAATTTTTAAGTTGTAGTCATTTTCTATATATTCTGGATACAAGTCCCTTGTAAGATGTAATGATTTGCAGATATATATATATTTTCCCATTCTGTGAGTTGTCTCATCACTTTCTTGATGGTGTCCTTTGAAGCACAAATGCTTTTAATTTTAATAAAGTCCAACTCATCATTCTCTTTCATCACTTGTACTTTTGGTGTCATATCTAAGAAATCATTGCCTAACCTGAGATCACCGAGATTTACTCGGATGATGTTTCCTTCTAAGAGTCTTGTGGTTTTAGCTCTTACATTTAGGTCTGTGAACCATTTTGTGTTAACTTTTTTATAAGTTTTTAATTATTTTTATTTTTTTTAATTCTGATTTTTGGCTGCGTTGGGTCTTCATTGCTGCGCGCGGGCTTTATCTAGTTGCGGTGAGCGGGGGCTACTCTTCATTGCGGTGTGCAGGCTTCTCATTGTGGTGGCTTCTCTTGTTGAGGAGCACAGGCTCTAGGTGCGTGGGCTTCAGTAGTTGTGGCATGCAGGCTCAGTAGTTGTGGCTCACGGGCTCTAGAGCGCTGGCTCAGTAGTTGTGGTGCACGGGCTTAGTTGCTCCGCAGCATGTGGGATCTTCCCAGACCAGGGCTCGAACCCATGTCCCCTGCATTGGCAGGTGGATTCTTTACCACTGCACCACCAGGGAAGCCCCATTTTGTGTTAACTTTTGTGTATGGTATGAGATCTTAGGCATTTCTTTATCAGAAAACATATTTTTTTTCAATTGATTAATTCATTTTTTCTTTCTTCTTGCTTGTTCCTTGTTTCTCCTTTCTTGTTCATACCTGTAATGCTTAGATTGAATTTGCAATCTAAAGCCTCTATTAACTATCTACTCTCTTTTGATTTTCATCTCTATTCTTTTTCTCAGCATTTTTAGAAAATGTATTCAATTTGTCCACCATATGCCCAACACGTTTCACCTTGTCATTTCATATCAGTGGTTTTTGCTATACCGCTTTTTAAAAAACTAGATATTATGTATTTGATCCAAAGTTTACTAGCTGTTCTATCTGTATATTCAAATAAGACAGACACTAGAAATTTTGATGTGTTTGTGAATGGAAATTCTTTATTCAGCATGTCTGAGAAGCATATTGAATTTAGCAGTGGCATTTCTCTTCTTAAAAAGGGTTATTTTCTGGATCTAATTCTGAATCATAAATGAATCATAAAGTTCAAGTAGTTTTCTGCTGGAGACTCTCTGCTGGACTCACATCACTCTGTGACTGCTGAAACAGTAACAATGACAGAACACACTTCCACATAGCACTCCACGATGTATAAATCACTTTCAGGTACATCTCTATCCTTTGGCCACATAACAAAACTGCGTGTTACCTGAAAATGAAGGTGAACTTCACCTTCTTTTTCAGTGTTTTGGTTGTATAAATATATTTTACCAGCTCAAAACTGTTCTCATTTTGATTTTTTTTTTTTTTTGGCCACACCGTGCGGCTGGTGGGATCTTAGTTCCCCAACCAAGGCTTGAATCTGGGCCTATGGCACTGAAAGCGCCGAGTCCTAACCACTGGACTGCCAGAGAATTCCCTCATTTTGATTCTTTTAAGGTGCCATTTTAACTATAACAAAGGTTTTATTTATTTTTAAAATAACTGCAGAGTAAAATTGTGTCTGTGGAAATAGTAGGAAACCCTAATACATGGAAAAATTGTGTGAGATCTAATCTTTAGGACTGTTTATTCATTGTCAGAGAAGTTTATTATAATGCTTAGGATACCTATTTCAGTTTAGTTCTTGAGTACTTAAAACTATATTGGGTTCAGGAATTAATCCTTTTTGTACAACTCAAAATCAAAAAAACAAACAATCTGATTAGAAAATGGTCAGAAGATCTGACTGGTTATTTTTCCAAAGAAGATGTACAGATGGTCAACAGGTACATGAAAACGTGCCCAACATTGTTAATCATCAGGAAAATGCAAATCAAAGCACAATGAGATATCACCTCACACCTGTCAGAATGGCTGTTATCAAAAAGACAAAAAAATACCACGTGTTGGTGAGGATGTGAAGAAAAGGGAGCCCTTGTGCACTGTTGGGGGGAATGTACATTGGTGCAGCCACCATAGAAGACCGTATGGAGTTTCTTAAAAAGTTAAAACTACCACAGGATCAAGCAATTCTACTTCTGGGCATTTATGCGAAGAAAATGAAAACACTAACTTGAAAAGATATATACACCCCCATATTCATTGAAGCATTATTTACAGTAGCCAAGATATGGAAGTAATGTAAGTGTCCACTGACGGATGAATGGATAAAGAAATTGTGGAATATATATATACATATGAATATTCTTCAACCATTAAAAATGAAGGAAATCTTGGAATTTGCAACCTGGATAGACCTTGAGGGCATTATGCTGAAATGAAATAAGTCACGCAGAGAAAGACGAATACCATATAATCTCATTTTATGTAGAATCTAAAAACAACAACAACAAAAACCAAAGCAAAAGACAAAAGAAACAACCGAGCTCATGGGTACAGAGGACAGATTGATGATTGCCAGCGGCAGAAGAGGGGCGCGGGGATGCAATGGGTGAAGGGGGTTAAAAAGTGCAAACTTACAGCTATAGCATAAATATGTAATAGGGATATAATGTACAATGTGGTGACTATAGTTAATAATACTGTATTGTATATTTGGAAGTTGCTAAAAAGTTGATCTTAAAAGTTCTCATCACAAGAAAAAATAATTTGATATTTACGTATGGTGATGGATGTTATTATTGTGACTTATTGTGGTGGTCATTTCATGATATCATTCTGACCTAGAAAAGTGGGTAAGCAAATCCACCAGGGATTTATTTTCAGTGTTTTGTGTGAAGGGTCCCCTTCATTTTATTTTTTTATTTTTATTTTTTAAATATTTATTTATTTATTTATTTATTTGGTTGCACTGGGTCTTAGTTGCGGCAGGCAGGCTCCTTAGTTGAAGCTCAGTGCCTTCTTAGTTGCGGCACGTGGGCTCCTTAGTTGTGGCCTGTGAACTCTTAGTTGCGGCATTCATGTGGGATCTAGTTCCCTGACCAGGGATCGAATCCGGTCCCCCTGCATTGGGAGTGTGGAGTCTTAACCACTGCGCCACCAGGAAAGTCCCAGGTCCCCTTCATTTTAAACAGCCTTAATTATTTCTACAAAAACTAGATTTATGGTGAGTAAAGTGTATATCTTCTCTATATGCTTTTGGGGTTTTGTTTGAGCACATGTGGCTAGTGGCAATGCAAGTCTGTAGTTTACTGAGAGATTAGTACTTTGACTCTTTTCCTTTTTCTTTTCATTTTTTAAAACATTTATTTATTTTTGTCTGTGTTGGGTCTTCATTACTGCATGCATGCTTTCTCTAGTTGCAGCAAGCTACTCTTCGTTGCAGTGCACGGGCTTCTCATTGCGGTGGCTTCTCTTGTTGCAGAGCGTGGTCTCTAGGTGCACCGGCTCAGTAGTTGTGGCTCACGGGCTCAGTAGTTGTGGTGCACGGGCTTAGTTGTTCTGTTGCATGTGGGATCTTCCTGGACCAGGGCTCGAACCCGTGTCCCCTGCATTGGCAGGCGCATTCTTAACCACTGCACCACCAGGAAAGCCCCTTTCTTTTCATTTTTAAAGAAAATTCATTTCACACACACACACAGAATAATATAGAACTATTAAAAAGATGTTGGTGGAGATATAAATGAAAAGTTGCCCACAGTATGTGGTTAAATTAAAAAAAGCAAATTGTGAAAATAGTATGTTTTACATGATCTTGTTTTATCAGAAGTTCTCTGTTAAATTTATGTTCTATAAGCCATATTAACTCTTAGCGGGGACTCTTTGCTCTTAGTGCTCAGTTTGGTCTCTTTCTTCTGGGGGGCTGATTTTCTCACGGTGTCTGGTGCATGTGAGTGTGTGCATTTTCTGTGCTTGTTTATATAAATGAAAGCGTTTTGTTCATTGTTAGACCTCGATTGGAAAGCGATCAGAAGATCTGTAGGTCTTTGTTAGTTGCCCATGGTGGTGGGTTGGAGGGATGTGTGGCATTCTTCCCCACACTTTTCTCCAAAGAACCTCTTTGAGTTATGGAAATTAAACACATCTCTGCTTTCAAGCGTTGATGTAGTTTTTGCACATTTCTTTTGAAATAGAAAAGATTCCTTGGGAATAATTAAAAGAAGGGTTTTTTGGTTGTCCCCCTCCCAACCCCATTTTTGTGTTGGTCTGAATAGAAAACAGAATCACAGTGCTTATAGAGAAAGAGAAGTATATTGGGAGTGGCTCTGGACCAGTTTTGGAACTTTGGGGAAAGGGGTGAAGTGGGAGTCCAGATGGAATAACATCAGCTTTTTTTTTTTGTTTAAATAAATTTATTTATGGCTGCCTTGGGTCTTCGTTGCTGTGTGCGGCTTTCTCTAGTTGTGGCAAGCTGGGGCTACTCTTCGTTGTGGTGTGCGGACTTCTCATTGTGGTGGCTTCTCTTGTTGTGCAGCACAGGCTCTAGGCGCGTGGGCTTCAGTAGTTGTGGCGCACGGGCTTAGTTGCTCCACGTCATGTGAGATCTTCCCAGGACAGGGCTCGAACCTGTGTCCCCTCCATTGGCAGGCAGATTCTTAACCACTTCGCCACCAGGGAAGTCCCAGAATCAGCTTTTAACATGGGGCCTGTGATTCCCAGCCTTCCCTTCACTGTTGGTGCTTATCTTTTGGCAAGCTTTCCTTTGTGTTTTCTCTTTCTTTCTTGAGTTCACAAGCTGGTTATTAAACTTATTATTGCAGTGTTAATATGCTTGCAGAAAAGTACACGTATTATAAGTGTATTTTTTGCGAACTGAACATATCTATGGGCCTTGTACTTGGATAAAGAAAGAGAACATACAGCACGGCAGCAACCCTCTTGTATTCCCTCACGTGGGCTTTTTAACTGTTTATGAGCAGAGTGAAAAAGTATGTTTCAGTGCATGAAAGGCTAGAGTTTCTATATACGTAATGCCTTATTTGGGTACAATAAACTTTCTCTTTACTCTTGAAGGTGTATCTTTTCGCCTTATATGTAGTAAGTTGTCATCCAAGTTGTCAGAGCCTTTTCATTTTCCCAGCCATGAATATCTTTTTTAAAATATTTTTTTAAATGAGTGAGATTTTTGTAGTGGCCCAATATACAGCCAAATATGTAAATATTCCAACAGTAAGTAAAAAAGGTGCATTTTCTGATATCAGGCAGCAGGGCTTGATGTAGATCTATTAAACCAGCTTTATTTATTTATTGGAGTATTATTGCTTTACAATGTTGTGTTAGTTTCTGCTGTACAACGAAGTGAATCAGCTACATGTATACATATATCCCCTCTCTCTTGAACCTCCCTCCCACCCCCACCCCCCATCCCAGCCCTCTAGGTCATCACAGAGCACCGAGCTGAGCTCCCTGTGCTATACAGCAGCTTCCCACTAGCTGTCTATTTTACACATGGTAGTGTATATATGTCCATGCTACTTTCTCAGTTCATCCCACCCTCCCCTTCCCTGCCATGTCCACAAGTCCGTTCTCTACATCTGTGTCTCTTTTCCTGCCCTGCAGATAGGTTTATCAGTACCATTTTTCTAGATTCCATATATACGCGTTAATTTACGATGTTTGTGTTTCTCTTCCTGACTTCCTTCGCTCTGTATGACAGACTCTAGGTTCATGCACATCACTACAACTTGACTGAAAATACCTCCTTATAATATGTGCATAATAAATAATCTCTTCTATCCACTCACCGTGTAAGAAAACATAGTCCAGAGTGAGAAATAGATAAAATGAATGGCGTATTGCTTATAATAGCTCTTGCATATGTAGTTACAGTAGTAATGAAGTGAGAATGATGTTAGAAGTAGCTTTGAATAATGTCAGAAAACCATCAAAAGCCTAAGTGCTTGCAGGGTTCTAGTTACCATGGTGACTAAGACTGTCGAAGCACAATGGAATACTTGGTGAGATTATTTAAGGCAGCATCTTGAGACATGTATTTGAGATATGCACCTGTGCCTACCAGTGATATCCATGACTTTTGAAACAGCAGAGGCCTGCAAATCACTAATTATTTGACTCCAGAGGAGCAAATACTCAAAGCCAAAATAAATGTTGGAGGCAATAAATAAACAAACAGATATACAAAGGAGTGCAGCAAAGTGAAGTGTATTGATCTTAAATAAAAATAATGGCAGAAATTTTTATTAAATATGCTCCTTATATTTCAAAGTAAAGAAGAAATCATCTACAATGCTTTCTTCAACAGCCTATTTTTAGGATGCCCTGGTTCCTATATAGGAAAGGATAACTGAGAAGTTAACAGTTTTTTCCACTGTCCCCTTTCTCCCCCCACCCCCTCTTGCGCTCTCTCTTACTTCTCTTGTCCCTCTTTTTCTTCCCCTTTCTCTTCCTTCTTCAAAAAATTAATACTTTCCTAGAGGCAAAATTCTGCGAACAGGTAATAATAAAGTATATGTTATTTCAGAGCTAATACCCTAAACTATCTGTACAAGCTTGTGATGCCTGCTTTCATTTTATATGGTTTGCTACCCAAAATAGTTGCACTTGCAGTTGAGGTGGGCTACCACCAGGGTGCAGTAGGTGTCATAGTCACGTGATCTAGAGAAGCATTGACTGACAAAAATTTAACGTGAGCCACAAATGTGATTTAAAATTTTTCTAGTAGCCAGATTTTAAAAACGTAAAAAGAAAAAAGTGAAATTAATTTTAACAGTATATTTTATTTGATCCATTATATCTAAAATATTTTCTTTCAACATGTAACCAATATAGAAAAAGTATTGAGATCTTTTACATTCTTTTTTTTCATACTGAGTTTTTGAAGTACACTGAATATTTTACACTTTCACACATTTCAATTCTAATTAGACACATTTCAAGTACTCATTAGCCACATGTGGCTATTGGCTCAGGCAGAATTCCTCCACCTTTTAGCTTCTGTTCTCAAAATGGTCCACTGTGCTTTCCAGTGGATACATACTGGCTGTTTTGGGAGGTTCTCTTCTTCATAGTCCATCCTCTGTCCCCATTGTTTCTTCTCTCTCTTCCTGCACAGATACTGATAGCGTGCAGGTCTTTTGGCTGTTGGTGATTTGTTCCCACCCGTTTGTATTTTGGGATTTGAAGGCTACCTTATCACTTACTATTTTAGTTTGCTAGGGCTATCATAACAAAATACCACACTCTGGGTGGCTTAAACAACAGAAGTTTATTCTCTCACAGTTCTGGAGGCTGGAAGTCCAAGGTCAACATGTCGGCAGGGTTGGTTCCTGCTGAAGCCTCTCTCCTTGGCTTGCAAATGGCTATTTTCTTGCTCTGTCCTCACATGGTCGTCTCTTTGAGCACGTGAATCCCAGGTGTCTCTCTGTGTGCCCTAATCTTCTGCTTATTAGGACACAACTCAGGGTTTTTGACTTGTTGTCAAAACAAGTCACAATGTTGTTGTCAACAGCATTCCAAGAGTGAGCTCTCAGAGAAGGACTTTACTAATGTAGAATCAAAATCTAGGTTGTTTTTCCCTGTGGTAGAAAGGAGAGAGTATTAGATTACAGGCGCAAAGGGGTTATGAATTTCAGTCATAACTCAACAATTTACTGGCCATGAGTTCCCAGGCAAATCATTTAAGCTCTCTGATCCTCATTTTAGTGTGTGTGTGTGTGTGTGTGTGTGTGTCTGTGTGTGTGTGTTTACGTGTATTACACATACCTATGCTGGGGAAGCCATGCATTTTAGGACCGGACTAAGGAAACAGAAGCCAATGAAAGAGACTGTTAGAACAGAAAGAAGAGAGGGTTACAGGATGGTGAGGAAGTGATGAGCCATGTCAATGCCATAGGGAGAACTGATATGAGGACTGGAAAGTGGCTATTGGACTTGGATTTTAGGTGTTGGTAGGCATCAGTGATCTTAGCTAATTCAGTTTAGTAAGGTGGTCGATTTATAGAAACTTGGAAGAAACTTCGTAAGTGCCATCTCGACTTTACATTTGAAACACCTCTGAGAAGTAGGTTTAATCATTTGCACTAATAGTCTCCCAACTTTCGCTGATAAGAGTTGAGGATTTTAAAACAGTGAGATTAGCATCGTGCTTTCGATTTCCTCTGAAAACTTGGCAAAAGAATATGAGCAGCCAATTTATAACAGAGGTGCCTTTGCAAAATGTGAAATATAAGGTCATTTAGCTTATGGGATAATTCACACAGCCCCATTTAATTTAATTCCATGGACCATTAATTTCCCATCTCTACTGACAGTAATAATGACCAAATGGTATATTCAGAGTTTAAAACCAGAGTCAAGCTCTGAATAGTAGAGGAAATTATCTAAAACTCTTTATAAAGTACCTTAGTTAATTTTGGACTCTAATCATATTAGAGTATAATAGCTTCTACGAGATGTTTCACTAGAAAAAGGGTGATCATGGGGCTTACCCTTTAGGAAGTTTTTTTTTAAAAAAACTTAAACACTGTTTTGAAAAAGATATTGCTGTCTTTATAGCTGAGTCTTCAGACTGGATTGGTAGATGCTCTAAATTCTTTTAACGAAAATTGTATAGAATTTAGTCAACATTGTTCATAGCTATAAATCAGAAAATACTTGTATATTACAACTTACGTTTGGAGCCTTGTTCTAACCCTTTTAGGCCGACCACCTTTTATGTGCTTTTAGCCCTCATAGAAAAGTCCCTTCCCCTAAAGCCCTTTCCACTGAACACCTGAAATTATATAGTCATGAGATAAAATACTGAGTTCTAATTCTGTTTTCTCCCTTAACGAGATGTATTACTGAGGTTTATTAAATTTGTCAGTTTTCGAAATGCAAAGGAACTTATAGGCAAATGCTTACTTGAAAATTTGCAGAGAGGCTTTACATAGTATCTTTAAAGAAGCACTCAAGGGTTATCAGTGCTCATGAAGTTGATGTTGCTGCCTAATGCTTTTATATAAAATACTGTCTTCCTAGCAGTAGCCCCTTGGTAGGGGTCTTAAAGATTCTAACAGCAACTTCAATTTAAAAATAACTGATTAGAAAAGCAAGAAGAACTACAGTCCTGCAGCCTGTGGAACAAAAACCACATTCACAGAAAGATGGACAAGATGAAAAGGCAGAGGGCTATGTACCAGATGAAGGAACAAGATAAAACCCCAGAAAAACAACTAAATGAAGTGGAGGTAGGCAACCTTCCAGAAAAAGAATTAAGAATAATGATAGTGAAGATGATCCAGGACCTCAGAAAAACAATGGAGGCAAAGATCGAGAAGATGCAAGAAATGTTTAACAAAGACCTAGAAGAATTAAAGAACAAACAAACAGAGATGAACAATACAATAACTGAAATGAAAACTACACTAGAAGGAATCAATAGCAGAATAACTGAGGCGGAAGAACGGATAAGTGACCTGGAAGACAGAATGGTGGAATTCACTTCTGTGGAACAGAATAAAGAAACAAGAATGAAAAGAAATGAAGACAGCCTAAGAGACCTCTGAGACAACATTAAACGCAACAACATTGGAATTATAGGGGTCCCAGAAGGAGAAGAGAGAGAGAAAGGACCAGAGAAAATATTTGAAGAGATTATAGTCGAAGACTTCCCTAACATGGGAAAGGAAATAGCCACCCAAGTCCAGGAAGCGCAGAGAGTCCCATACAGAATAAACCCAAGGAGAAACATGCCGAGACACATAGTAATCTAACTGGCAAAAATTAAAGACAAAGAAAAATTATTGAAAGCAGCAGGGGAAAAATGACAAATAACATACAAGGGAACTCCCATAAGGTTAACAGCTGATTTCTCAGCAGAAACTGTACAAGCCAGAAGGGAGTGGCATGATATATTTAGAGTGATGAAAGGGAAGAAACTACAACCAAGATTACTCTACCCTGCAAGGATCTCATTCAGATTCGATGGAGAAATCAAAAGCTTTACAGACAAGCAAAAGCTAAAAGAGTTCAGCACCACCAAACCAGCTCTACAACAAATGCTAAAGGAACTTCTCTAAGTGGGAAACACAAGAGAAGAAAAGGACCTACAAAAAAAACCCCAAAACAATTAAGAAAATGGTCATAGGAACATACATATCGATAATTACCTGAAACATGAATGGATTAAATGCTCCAACCACAAGACACAGGCTTGCTGAATGGATACAAAAACAAGACCCATCTATATACTGTCTACAAGAGACCCACTTCAGACCTAGGGACACATACAGACTGAAAGTGAGGGGATGGAAAAAGATATTCCATGCAAATGGAAATCAAAGGAAAGCTTGAGTAGCAGTACTCATATCAGATAAAATAGACTTTAAAATAAAGAATGTTACAAGAGACAAGGAAGGACACTACCTAATGATCAAGGAATCAATCCAAGAAGAAGATATAACAATTATAAATATATATGCACCCAACATAGGAGCACCTCAGTACATAAGGCAACTGCTAACAGCTGTAAAAGAGGAAATCGACAGTAACACAGTAATAGTGGGGGACTTTAACACCTCACTTACACCAAGGACAGATCATCCAAAATGAAAATAAATAAGGAAACACAAGCTTTAAATGACACAATAGACCAGATAGATTTAATTGATATTTATAGGACATTCCATCCTAAAACAGCAGATTACACTTTCTTCTAAAGTGCACACAGAACATTCTCCAGGATAGATCACATCTTGGGTCACAAATCAAGCCTCAGTAAATTTAAGAAAATTGAAATCATATCAAGCATCTTTTCTGACCACAACGCTATGAGATTAGAAATGAATTACAGGGAAAAAAACGTAAAAAACACAAACACAAGGAGGCTAAACAATACGTTACTAAATAACCAAGAGACCACTGAAGAAATCAAAGAGGAAATCAAAAAATACCTAGACACAAATGACAATGAAAACACGACGATCCAAAACCTATGGGATGCAGCAAAAGCAGTTCTAAGAGGGAAGTTTATAGCTACATAAGCCTGCCTCAAGAAACAAGAAAAATCTCAAATAAACAATCTAACCTTACACCTAAAGGAACTAGAGAAAGAAGAACAAACAAAACCTAAAGTTAGCAGAAGGAAAGAAATAAAGATCAGAGCAGAAATAAATGACATAGAACCAAAGAAAACAATAGCAAAGATCAATAAAACTAAAAGCTGGTTCTTTGAGAAGATAAACAAAATTGATAAACCGTTAGCCAGGCTCATCAAGAAAAAGAGGGAGAGGACTCAAATCAATAAAATTAGAAATGAAAAAGGAGAAGTTACAACAGACACTGCAGAAATACAAAACATCCTAAGAGACTACTACCAGCAACTCTATGCCAATAAAATGGACAACCTGGAAGAAATAGACAAATTCTTAGAAAGGTATAACCTTCCAAGACTGAACCAGGAAGAAACAGAAAATATGAACAGACCAATCACAAGTAATTAAATTGAAACTGTGATTAAAAATCTTCCAGCAAACAAAAGTCCAGGACCAGATGGCTTCACAGGTGAATTCTGTCAGACATTTAGGGAAGAGCTAACACCCATCCTTCTCAAACTCTTCCAAAAAACTGCAGAGGAAGGAACACTCCCAAACTCATTCTATGAGGCCACCATCACCCTGATACCAAAACCAGACAAAGATACTACAGAACAAGAAAATTACAGACCAATATCACTGATGAATATAGATGCAAAAATCCTCAACAAAATACTAGCAAACAGAATCCAACAACACATTAAAAGGATCATACGCCACGATCAAGTGGGATTTATCCCAGGGATGCAAGGATTCTTCAATATACGCAAATCAATCCATGTGATGCACCATATTAACAAATTGAAGACTAAAAACCATATGATCTGGGCTTCCCTGCTGGCGCAGTGGTTGAGAATCTGCCTGCCAATGCAGGGGACACGGGTTCGAGCCCTGGTCTGGGAAGATCCCACATGCCACGGAGCAACTAGGCCCGTGAGCCACAATTACTGAGCCTGCGCGTCTGGAGCCTGTGCTCTGCAACAAGAGAGGCCGCGAAAGTGAGAGGCCTGCGCACTGCGATGAAGAGTGGCCCCCACTTGCCACAACTAGAGAAAGCCCTCACACAGAAACGAAGACCGAACACAACGAAAAATAAAAATAAATAAATAAGCCTACACCTTAAAAAAAAAAAAATCTAGGAGGGTTATTGAGCCTAAATATGAAAAAAAAAACCCATATGATCATCTCAATAGATGCAGAAAACGCTTTTGACAAAATTCAACCCCCATTTATGATAAAAACTCTCCAGAAAGTGGGCATAGAGGGAACCTACCTCAACATAATAAAGGCCATATGCGACAAACCCACAGCAAACATCATTCTCAATGGTGAAAAACTGAAAGCATTTCCTCTAAGATCAGGAGCACGACAAGGATGTCCACTCTCACCGCTATTATTCAACATAGTTTTGGAAGTCCTAGCCACGGCAGTCAGAGAAGAAAAAGACATAAAAGAATACAAATTGGAAAAGAAGAAGTAAAACTGTCACTGTTTGCAGATGACATGATACTATATATAGAGAATCCTAAAGATGCCACCAGAAAACTACTAGAGCTAATCAATGAATTTGGTAAAGTTGCAGGATACAAAATTAATGCACAGAAATCTCTTGCATTCCTATACACTAATGATGAAAAATCTGAAAGAGAAATTAAGGAAACACTCCCACTTACCATTGCAACAAAAAGAATAAAATACCTAGGAATAAACCTACCTAGGGAGACAAAAGACCTGTATGCAGAAAACTATAAGACACTGATGACAGAAATTAAAGATGATACCAACAGATGGAGAGATATACCATGCTCTTGGATTGGAAGAATCAATATTGTGAAAATGATTATACTGCCCAAAGCAATCTACAGATTCAGTGCAATCCTTATTAAATTACCAATGGCATTTTTTGCGGAACTAGAACAAAAAAATCTTAAAATTTGTATGGAGGCACAAAAGACCCCGAATAGCCAAAGCAGTCTTGAGGGAAAAAAACGGAGCTGGAGGAATCAGACTCCCTGACTTCAGACTATACTACAAAGCTACAGTAATCAAGACAATATGGTACTGGCACAAAAACAGAAACATAGATCAATGGAACAAGATAGAAAGCCCGAAGATAAACCCACGTACCTATGGTCAACTAATCTATGACAAAGGAGGCAAGGATATACAATGGAGAAAAGACAGTCTTTTCAATAAGTGATGCTGGGAAAACTGGACAGCTACATGTAAAAGAATGAAATTAGAACACTCCCTAACACCATACACAAAAATAAACTCAAAATGGATTAGAGACCTAATTTTAAGAGCGGACACTATAAAACTCTTAGAGGAAAACATAGGAAGAACACTCTTTGACATAAATCACAGCAAGATCTTTTTTGATCCACCTCCTAGAATAATGGAAATAAAAACAAAAATAAAGAAATGGGACCTAATGAAACTTCAAAGCTTTTGCACAGCAAAGGGAACCATAAACAAGATGAAAAGACAGCCGTCAGAATGGGAGAAAATATTTGCAAATGAATCAACGGACAAAGGATTAATCTCCAAAATATATAAAGAGCTCATGCAACTCAATATTAAAGAAACAACCCAATCCAAAAATGGGCAGAAGACATAAATAGACATTTCTCCAAAGAAGACATACAGATGGCCAAGAAGCACATGAAAAGCTGCTCAACATCACTAATTATTAGAGAAATGCAAATCATAACTACAATGAGGTATCACCTCACACCACTTAGAATGGGCATCATCAGAAAATCTACAAACAACAAATGCTGGAGTGGGTGTGGAGAAAAGGGAACCCTCTTGCACTGTTGGTGGGAGTGTAAATTGATACCGCCACTGTGGAGACCAGTATGGAGGTTCCTTAAAAAGCTAAAAATAGAATTACCATATGACCCAGCAATCCCAGTACTGGGCATATACCTAGAGAAAACCATAATTCAAAAAGACACATGCACCCCAATGTTCATTGCAGCAGTATTTACAATAGCCAGGTCATGGAAACAACCTAAATGCCCATCGACAGACAAATGGATAAAGAAGTTGTGGTACATATATACAATGGAATATTACTCAGCCATAAAAAGGAATGAAATTGGGTCATTTTTTGAGACGTGGATGGATCTAGAGACTGTCATACAGAGTGAAGTTAAGTCAGAAAGAGAAAAACAAATATCGTATATTAACGCATATATGTGGAACCTAGAAAAATGGTACAGATGAACCGGTTTGCAGGGCAGAAATAGAGACACAGATGTAGAGAACAAACGTATTTACACCGAGGGGGGAAGGCGGCGGGGGTGGTGGTGGTGGTGTGCTGAATTGGGCGATTGGGATTGACATGTATACACTGTTGTGTATGAAATTGATGACTAATAACCTGCTGTATAAAAAAATAAATAAAATTCAAAAATTAAAAAAAAAACAAAACTAATACTAAACTTTTTTGGGGTTATTTGTATGGAAATATGTTAATATAAATGTTTCAGACATTGCATGAAATTCCTAAAAATCTTATATGTTCTGGTATAATGTTATAAGTCATATTTCTAGTTATTATTTTAAAATGTATATCTCAGAAATAACTAAAAAAAATTAAAAAATAAAAATAAAAATAACTGATTAGCTCTTCCTAATGCAACCTCTCACTAGGGATCCATGGAGACATAAAAAGGATAAAAACTTGCAATAAATTTGGAAACTAGTGTCTCTAGTTAACCTATTCGGTAATCTGAAATGAGTTTCTACTTATCGTAAGGATAATGGAAATAGATTTAAAACTGGAATTACTAGTTCATTCTTGTAATGTAGTGTCTGAAAATTTTGGGTAGGAAAACCTTTTGCTTTTTTACTCATTGTCTTAACATCTGGTACAGAAATGCAAATCTTTTACTCATTAATTCCACTTACAGAAATTTGCCTTTTACTCATATCACATAACTATTCAAGTTTATTAGTATGAAGATGTTTATTGCAGCATTTTTATGACAGGGAAAAACTGGAAGCAATATGATTGTCCATCAGGAGGGGATTGGTTAAGTAAATTGGTTCATTATATACTACACTGTACACAGTAAATACTGATGTAATTCTATATGCATTAAAGAAACCTGATATATTATTAAACTAAAACAGCATGTTACAGAATATTATATATAGTTTGATCACATTTATGTAAAATAATAGATAAACTGACATATGTTTAAATATATAGAGAAAATGCATTTTCAATGGGGGTTATTTCTGGGAACTAGAAAGGAAAAGCAGTAAGGTGTTTTCTATTTCTTGCTTTATACACTGTATAGTATTTTTGTTTTCTAAGAGACATGTTTTCAAAACTGAGAAAGAGGGACTTCCGTGGTGGCGCAGTGGTTAAGAATCCGCCTGCCACTGCAGGCAACATGGGTTCGAGCCCTGGTCTGGGAAGATCCCACATGCCGCCGAGCAACTAAGCTCGTACACCACAACTACTGAGCCCGTGCACCTAGGGCACGTGCTCCGCAACAAAGAGAAGCCACCGCAGTGAGAAACCTGTGCACCGCAATGAAGAGTAGCCCCCGCTCACCGCAACTAGAGAAAGCCCATGCACAGCAACAAAGTCCCAATGCAGCCATAAATAAATAAATAAGTAAATAAATAAATAAATTTATTTATTTGTTTATTTTAAAAGAAATTGAAAAATAAAGAAAAACATAAGGTCTCTGTGACAGATTGTTTGTAAAAGTCATTCCCTTCCCCATATCCATGCCCATGAGTCATCCCCCTCTCACACTGACGCTGGGCTTGGCCATGAGATTTGTTTTACCTGATGGGACGGTGCAAACATGATGGAAAGACTTGAAAAGAAAAATGCATATCTGAGCTGCCCTCCCTTTTGCTGCTGTTGGGATCCTTGCAACCACCTCATGTAAATGGACCCAAGCTAGCCTGTTAGATGAGAAACATGTGACCCAGCACCTTAGCCGCCAGCCAGGCTAAACATTCAGGGGAGACCATCCGCTACTAGCTGTCCACAGTTGCATGAGTGAGATAAGAAGTGTTCCATGCTGTAATCAATGAATATTTATTATTCCTTTATAACACAAATGGCTTTTGAGAGTACAACGCTCTCAAGATTTCATTGACTCTGTTTGATTCAGGTTAGCTTCCATGTACCAATAGCCATGGCCACAATATTTCGAGACACTCCCCTCTCTCACTTCTAGACTCTTTTACAGGTAACCTTGAGCTTATCAAGCTTCTACAAGACAGCCAAATCCTTAGATTCTTTCCCCAGATGTATTTTGTCCCCCTGAAAGAATGTACTTGGCACCGCTTTCATAAATTTCTTCACAGGCTTTAATGAAGAGGTTTTGCCCTGGGGATGAGACTGTCTAGGTGCTGTTCATAGCTAGCATGTCTCAGCTGGGTCTTTTACATTTATGCATTAGAAATTGTTGTATTTGTCAATCTTGAAAGTTCTGGAATTTGTGGATTTCCTCTTTTCCTTTTCAGCCCTGCTCGCAGCTAGTTTTTTTGAGTTCATCTCTTTCTCATATTTTGTTACGTGTGCCTAGTAGCATACTGTTTCCTGGCTTATTTGTATAAATCCACAAGTTCATTAGTCACATTATCTACTTTCCAAGTTATTGCAGGCAAATGCAGTTTTGCCACTGTATTATATGACAGCTTTCAGTAACAGTTACTTGACACTCAGTCTCAATGCCAGTGTCACATAATGTATTTCTTAGGACAATAACCTAGTCCTGGTACCGGTTTCTGTACTAGCTTTTGCTGTAATAACTCTACTGGCTGCTGTAATAACTCCAAAATTTTAGTACCTTACTATAGTAGAGATTTATTTCCGGCTCCCATTTTAGCTACAAGTTGTCTGCAGTTCTGAGGCTCCATTAAATGTGCCTTCTGTGTTCCAGGCTGAGGAGCAGCCCTATCTTGGTCTTAGGTCAGAGGGAAAAGTAAAAATGCTGAACCATGTAATACCTCTTAAATCTTCTTCTCAGACATGTGGTAAATAACTTATATTTCATCGGCCAAAGCAAGTTAAATGGCCAGGCCCAAGGACAAGGATATATAGTTTCACTTATAGGGAGGGGGTAGAATAGTTGAGAACAATACCACCTGCACATCCACTTCTAGATTTATTCCCTAAAGCAATGTTTTTCCAAGTGCTGAGTTCTTAGCTGAAGACAAACATGTGGAAGTTATCAGTATATAAGTGAGTATGAATAAGAGCACCCAGAAAGAAGGGAGATTGTGCTAGAAACCTCATGGGAGAGGCATCTACAGAGGAGCCTACAAAGGAGCTGTCAGAGGTAGGAGAGAAGAACAGGAAAGAATGTGTACTGGACCCCCGTAATAGAACTATTTCTGCTCTAAAAAATGTACCTTTTTTTTTTTTTTAAGGAAAGCCTGAATGCAAGTGCTTTAAATCCGTCCAGTTTGTATCATCATAAGACTCAATTTCCAAGTAGCATACGAGTTTTAAAATTAATGTATGTTTACTTGTCATTACAGAGATTTGCCACAATATGGGCAGAAGCAGTGGCAGTCTTATTTTGGAAGAACTTTTGATGTTTACACCAAACTCTGGAAGTTCCAGCAGCAGCACCGGTAAAGGATTTTTACAGTTAAAGGAGAGTGAGGGTCCATTTTTTATTAGTAACAGTTTTGACTAATATATACCGCCGCAGTGCTTTTTATCTCTTCGTGTATCTTAATATATTTCATCTTTGTGACCCAAATGAAAACAAACTGATTTTTCCCTGTTTATTTAAGGTTGTCAAATGTAAATACTATTTGATTTTTAAAGACAATATTATCTGAAATGGTGCAGATTAACTCTAACATGGATAGGCAGAGTCATGGTTTCATCCTAAAAATAGATGTTGTTTTTTGGGCAGAGCTATTTGGCAGGGGGGTGTTGCTTCTAATTTTCATGCATGTAGCTCAAAGAAGTTTGTTTTTATATTTCAACTTACTTTAAATAGACATAAATGCTTTTTGAATTTAATTGAATGATTATGTTGAACTCTCATGAAAAATTCATGAATTTCAATTTATGTATTCAAAATTTCATGATGAATTGGGTGGTACTTTATCCTATTAAATTAACAGATTTGGTTATTTTTTGAAATTTATAGTCTCTTATTTCTATTTTCTTATTTCCTATGTACAACAGACAAGTCTTGGATAATCGGTATGGCTTGAAGCGGTGGCAAATAGGGGAAATTGCTTCTAAGATTGGGCAGCTCTACTACCATTATTAGTAAGTGAATTGCAAATGGAAAACATAAAGCATTGTTCTGATTTAAACACAGCATGCAGAAGTATGCATCGATACATACCTGGTAGGAGGGAAAACTGAGGAGTTACAAATGAAATCCTAAAAGTTCAGATCATATTGATCAAGACAGCATTTTTAAATGACCTTCCATAATCAAAGTGACATTATTTGCTTCAGAGGCTCACCTTCCACACAGTTCGTTTGGTCAGACTCATTTGTAAACTTAAAGGAGTATGATCTTGGTTTTAGATCAAAGATAAATACTAAATGAATTACATGGTTCTTAATGGCTTCACCTGAATCTTGATACTGTACAAGGACATATCATAACTGGTATGTTTGAAGGAGTGGTTTTCAGGAGGATACCTTAAAGCTCATCCTCATATATGTCTAAAAGGTTACATGAAGTCAATAAAGATACTTTAGACTCTATCCTTAGAGCAATATCATCTATATAGTCCCACCCATGAGTCAAGGAAAGAAGAGAGCTCCTTTTAGGATCTAAATCGCTCATTATCATTAAGTGATACCAGGTGTTTCATAAAAAGGCTTGGACCATTTGTAGTTCAATAGGCCAGAAAATTCCTTCCTTTCCCTGTCTTTTGGCATGCCACCCAGATTCCCATCATTAAAATCACCTTCCCTGGTAGAATATTTTCTTAAGAAATCCCTTGTAACACTACAAATGTTATTGTATGTCAACTAGACTCTGATTAAAAAAACAAACTAGAAATGTTAAACAGAAAATCCAACTCACCAGCATCCTATGAAGATTAATATGGATTAGTCCATTTCTGAGTCCTCTGAGAAAAAACTAAAGAAATGAGCCAAAGGGCAAATTACTATATGAATTTGGGGAAGGTCATGAAAGACCTGGTCCCAGGTGGAAAGATTTAACTGAGTGGAAGGCTGTTTGGAGAGGCCCTTCGAAGAATGAGGATAATGCGTACTCTGGGTTGCCATCAAAAAAGGCTTGGGAGCAGCGGGGAGGTGTTTTTTTTTTATTATCGTTACTATTCTTTTTATATATTTTAAGGGTGATATGATTATTGCTTTGCTGATTCAAATTTAGGATAGTCATTCCCATCCCCTGGAGTAGAGGAAGAGAGGAATAATGGAACAAGTATTTATCATGGTGAAGAGTTTGAGATCCTGTCAAATGTAAAGAGTTTCTTTTTCTTCTCACAGCCTGCGCACATCTGAGACCAGCTATCTGAATGAGGCTTTCTCCTTCTATTCTGCAATCAGACAGAGATCATATTATTCTCAAGTCAATAAAGAGGACAGGTATGCACCTACCATTTTCAGAAAGAAGAAGATAAAGCACTCAGCATTTTTAGTCTGTGGAAATTATGCAGAAAATCACACATTTTTTTATAACTTTAATTCATTTAATGGGCTGTATTGAGTACCTGCTATATACTAGACCTTCTTAAGCATATGGAGATGTGTTACCTAAAAACAATAAATATTACAGATGTTGTAACAGATGTCACAGTACCAGGGTAGAGTCAGAGCACAAAGGAAGGGTGGATTATTTCTTTATGAGAGATTGGGGTCACACAGAGTTTCATAGAAAAGAAACAACTCCAAAATGAGGCTTAGCTGATACCTTTGTTCTGTTTAGCCTGTGTCATCTTAGTTCGTATACATTCAAAACCCTGTTGACAACTGTCATACAGGACTAAAGAAAAGGCTGTAATGCTGTTTGAATTTTCTTTTATAAATCCAATACCATTTTGCAGTTGTGTAGCTCCACTGTTAGGGAAAAAAAAGAAATCATGTAGAAGTTATTCAACCCCAATAGTAATCTGTTGAGCACTTATTATGTATCTGGCAGCGTGGTCAATGCTAGGGTGAGAGAAGGAAAATGAAAAGAAGCCGGACAAGTGTACTCTTTCCCTTTTAATATTTATTTATTTTTATTTCTTTATTTTCTTTATTTTTTTGGCTGTGTCAGATCTTAGTTTCAGCACGCGGGATCTTCATTGAGGCAAGCGGGATCTTTCATTGTGGTGCGCGGGCTCTTCTTGTGGCACGCGGGCTTCTCTCTAGTTGTGGCATGCGGGTTCCAGGGCGTGTGGGCTCTGTAATTGTGGTGTGTGGGCTCCAGAGCACATGGGCTCTGTAGTTCACAGTATGCGGGCTCTCTTGTTGAGACGCATGAGCTCAGTAGTTGTGGCACGGGCTCAGTTGCCGCACGGCATGTGGGATCTTAGTTCCCCAGACCAGGGATCGAACCCGTGTCCCCTGCATTGGAAGGTGGATTCTTTACCACTGGACTACAGGGAAATCCCTCTCTTTTCCTTTTAGATGATTACCTTTTCATGGGTGTCCCAGACATATTTGGAGTACAGGTAGATTCCAGATGAGAAAGTAATTATTGAAGAAATCAGGGATCTGCTGGAGAATCTTTATTGCTAGCATTCCAGGAATTGTTGGAATATCTGAAAGTTCTTTCTACTCTCAGCAACAGAACTCACAGTTGTTATATAAGTGGAAAGATTATATTCTCTTAGGAATAGAAGAAAACATAGTTTTTACCTATTTTTCTGGAGAACACTTTGTGGTTGGCTACCATAAGCTTTCCAGCTAAATAGCAACATTTTGGGGAAAGTCCCACTCTTGTAAATCCCCTTCATTCCCTTGCAAATCTTGTTCAAACTTGTCTAGAGGAGTTTGCTTGAAACAAGTAAGGTGTGTGGATGCCGAAGTCTACATTTTTCCCCCAAGTCTTTTTGGCCTTACTTCCTCCTTCTATCAGGAGGTTCCATCAATTACTATCCTTTCAGATTTTCTTATGGTTTGCTTCAGATACTTTCACCATAGATGTCTTTCCTCCAACTCCCCCTTTTTTTGCGTTCATGTTGTACAATTTGTCTGAATTCTTGGTGAGATAAATTATATCCCTAAAAAAATGCAAAAGGACTATGTAACACTTTATGAGTATGAAAAATACATGTAAGCAAAGAACTATTTTAAGCAATAGTAAAATACCTTATATAATTCACTTTTCTGCATTTTCTAATTTGCCAAAAGGGAAATTGGCCTTAGGTCCCTTGGCTTAAAACCCAACAGTCTGACTTACTAAAATCATTTGCTACCCTAATAGCAAACACCACATATGAATTGTTTTCCTGTGCTGCCTCCTAGAGCAGGGTAGACGAACAGAGGTGGGATTATTTGGAACCAGGATGACAAAATCTCTTGCCTTAGGCCACTAACTTAGCATCAAAGGACAGTCCAGTCTGTGAAATCTTGACCTTGTTCCCTGTACCTTAGGAAGGATTTTGTTCAGTTGGTAAGTTGTTTGTTTCTCAGTTCATCAAGGGCAAGGGGGCCAGTCAAGGTAGCAGTTGGCAGCAGCTGCTAAAATTAACAGCTGGTAGATTAAAACTGAGTAAGAAAGTATTCCACGATTTCACAGTAGCTTTAAAAAGCAAAAATCTCTCCTCCAAAGGCCAGGTTCTCTCTGCATTGTCTCAGTACCTAAGGATTGTGTCAAAGCCAGGAGGAATGGTATGTTCCAACAATTACCAAGGTGACTGCCCATCACCAAAAATACACAACTCTCAGCATGTCTCAATTCCGTGGCCCATCCTGTTTAGCAGAGGAGACAATAGCACATAATCACTTGTCCTAGAAGCTGCAAACCCCGATGGTTGTAAATGACTAAGGCTGAATCTGGTCAGAGTTAGATACTGAGAAGGTGAAGTTTCCAAGCACACAGAGGCTGGGGGGAGATATTTCAGTCAGCCACCCGGAAAAACAGTTTCTCAGGCAGATGTGTCAAGAGTCGGCATCTTACAAGTAGTGGTCCTAACAGGTTGGATGAGGTGGCAATTCTGGAGTGCCAGAAGAACTTTGCCAAAGAGAATCATGTCACCTCTAGTGGTGACAGTACTGAAGTTTTTATTTTTTATTTTCTTAATTTATTTATTTTATTTATTTTTTTTTTGGCTGCATTGGGTCTTCGTTGCTGCACACGGGCTTTCTCTAGTTGCGGTGAGTGGGGCTACTCTTCGTTGTGGTGCGCAGGCTTCTCATTGCAGTGGCTTCTCCTGTTGCGGAGCACGGGCTCTAGGCACGCAGGCTTCGGTAGTTGAGGCTTGCGGGTTCTAGACTACAGGCTCAGTAGTTATGGCACAGGCTTAGGTGCTCCATGGCACGTGGGATCTTTCCGGACCAGGGCTCAAACGCATGTCCCCTGCATTGGCAGGCGGATTCTTTTTGTTTGTTTGTTTGTGTGTTAGTTTCTGCTCTATAACAAAGTGAATCAGCTATACATATACATATGTCCCCATATCTCCTCCCTCTTGCGTCTCCCTCCCACCCTCCCATCCCACCCCTCTAGGTGGTCACAAAGCACCGAGCTGATCTCCCTGTGCTATGCGGCTGCTTCCCACTAGCTATCTATTTTACATTTGGTAGTATTTATAAGTCCATGCCACTCTCTCACTTCGTCCCAGCTTACCCTTCCCCCTCCCCGTGTCCTCAAGTCCATTCTCTACATCTGCGTCTTTATTCCTGTCCTGCACCTAGGTTCTTCAGAACCATTTTTTTTTCTTTTTTTAGATTCCATATATATGTGTTAGCATACGGTATATGTTTTTCTCTTTCTGACTTATTTCACTCTGTATGACAGACTCTATGTCCATCCACCTCACTACAAATAACTCAATTTCGTTTCTTTTTATGGCTGAGTAATATTCCATTGTATATATGTGCCACATCTTCTTTATCCATTCATCTGTTGATGGACACTTAGGTTGCTGCCAAGTCCTGGCTATTGTAAATAGAGCTCACAGGCTAATTCTTAACCACTGTGCCACCAGGGAAGCCCTGAAGTTTTTAATAGTGGAAAATGTGAAACTAAACTTGAAGACCTTGACACCTCCCAGTCGTGAGCTTCACAGGATGACTTCTTCTGCAGCAGGCAGAAGGCTGTGGGTCATCATTCAGGTTTTCAGGCTTGATAGGATAGCCTCTCGTGTGTATGAGTGGATAGCAGTTCAACACAGTGGTTTCCAAAACAGAATGCCTCTACTCACTTCTGTATGTATATTTAATACAGGGATCTGCAAACTATGGCCTGGTTTTGTACTGTCTGGTAGCTTAGAATCCTTTATACGTTTTTAAAGGGTTGTGAAAAAAGAAAAGTTAAATATGCTATAGACACCGTATTTGGCCTGCAATACCTAAAATATTCACCGTCTGGCCATTTACAGAAAGTTTGCCAATCCCTGGTTCAGTATATGTTCATGTAGCCTGTGTTACATGATTGTATAATTTATCATATAGATTCATAGAACCTGTTTTTTTCTCAAAAAATTAATGGAATTGTCTTATTAATATTTTAAGTATGAATTGACATCAACCTCCTACAAATTTTCCTTCCGTTTTGAATTCCTCTTCTGACAGTGTGTCAGCCTAGATGATCTAAAATAGTGTCTTCAAAACACCTAGAAGTACTGGCTAAAAAAGAGCAACCATTGCGGGACTTCCCTGATGGTGCAGCGGTTAAGAATCCGGCTGCCAGTGCAGGGGACACGGGTTTAATCCCTGGTCTGGGAAGATCCCACATGCCACAGAGCAACTAAGCCTGTGTGCTACAACTACTGAAGCCCGTGTGCCTAGAGCCCGTGCTCCGCAACAAAGAGTAGCCACCACAATGAGAAGCCTGTGCACTGCAGCAAAGAGTGGCCCCTGCTCGCCACAACTAGAGAAAGCCCACGCACAGCAACGAAGACCCAATGCAGCCAAAAATCAATAAATAAAATAAATAAATTTGGGGCTTCCCTCATGGCGCAGTGGTTGAGAATCTGCCTGCCAGTGCAGGGGACACGGGTTCCATCCCTGGTCCGGGAAGATCCTGCATGCTGCGGAGCAACACAGTGCACCAGTGCTGTGTGCGCCACAACTACTGAGCCTGCGCTCTAGAGCCCGCGAGCCCCAACTACTGAGCCCGTGTGGAACAGCTCCTGAAGCCCGCGCACCTAGAGCCTGTGCTCTGCAACAGGAGAAGCCACCACAATGAGAAGCCCGTGTACCGCAATGAAGAGTAGCCCCCGCTCGCTGCAACCAGAGAAAAGCCTGTGCGCAGCAGTGAAGACCCAACGCAGCCAGAAACAATAAATAAAATTAAAAATAAATAAAAATTTTTAAATAAATAAATTTATTTAATAAAAAAGGATCAACCATCCCTTTAAATGGAAAACTTAGCTGTCAAGAACGTGAGGGAAATCCCCAGGTCATTAACCCTCTGACCAGTGCTATGACAGCCTTGCAGGGGCATGGTTGGTTTTGGTGACATAAAGGAACTTCTAAGGATTTCTTCAGGAAGAGGAAAATTGAAACTAAAAGGAAAGGATGATATACAAGGATTCATGAGAAGAAATTATCCCCTGGCTTGCTAAAAAGGCATGGACTTTATAAGACAGTAATCATTGTAATAATGGCTAATTGAGGTTATTAAGATAAAATCGGGCCAAATCCTGGAAAACAACGTGAAAGAAGGGAGAAAATAAAGAATTCAACCATACTAATAAGATCCATTTATTGTTCAGAGGAAGCTTAGAGTAAGTAAAGTTTGCTTATTAAAATATTAAGAAAAATATTTTTAAAGAACGTAAGGAGAAGGTGTAAATTCAAAACAGGTTGAAGGGGGAGGAAAGTGAATTATGATCATTCCAGTAAAAAGTATGAAAAGAATATATATGAAGAAAAGTATAATTATAGCATGAAATAATAAAGTAGAAACCAGTCCAAGTACATTGGTAATCATAGTCAATGAAAGTGATCTAAACTTCCTAGGGAAAAGTCAGAGATTATCAGTATGCCTTTTTAAGAAAAATTCAATAATATACTATCTACAAGAGGTCCTCCAAAGATATAAGGTACATAGGAAAAGACAAATGAGACAGATACTAAGGGGAAGAAATGCTGCTCTATTTATGTATACATTATTTATATTTAAGGCAGAAAATATTATTAAGGATGGAGCTTTACTTCATAATGATAAAAGGAACAACTCAGGAAAATAAAAAATTTCTGAACTTGTATATGCCCAGTAATGTAGCATAATAATAAACAAAGCAAAAAATGGCATATTTTCTGGGAGAAATTGATAAATGGTCACATGTATTGTACATGGAGATTTTTAATATAACATTTAATAATTTATGTGTGAAGAAGATAAGCAACTGTAAGATTTGAGCAACATAATTGAAAACTTGTTCTAATGTGCATGAAAGTGCACATAACAATAAGCGAATGCACATAATTTTCAAGCTTATATGAAACTTTTGTGAAGTTGACTTATATTTGCCACAAAAATAGTTTCAATAATTTTTCAAGTATACATTGTCTAACCGTGGTGCAATTCCATTAAAAATTAAGAACGAGACATAGTTTAAAAAAATCATTATGTTAATCAGTAGACACATTTCTAAATAATTCATGGGTCAAAGGGGAATTTAAAAAATTTTTATTATGGAAAATGGGAAACATATACAAAAAATATATTGTTGTAAGGTTATTATATTTGTAATGCAGGGTGTGGAAAACAGGAAATAGAAATTGGAAATGTCCGGTTTGAATTGATAAGGGATAAATATATATATGTATTTTTGGCTACACTGTGAGGCTTGAGGGATATTAGTTCCCCGATCAGGGATCGAACCCAGGCCCTCAGCAGTGAGAGCTCGGAGTCCTAACCACTGGACTGCCAGGGAATTCCAGATAGGGATAAGTATTAAGGGTCAGGCGTGAAGAGGTGTAATATAGATTGTAAATAGCCTTTAATAAGTTAAGGACGTGTGTTGCTATTCCTAGCAATCACGAAAAGAACAGTAATGAAGGAGTATAAGTAAGAAGCTGATAGAGGGTATAAAATAGAATACTAAAATGTATTTGATTAGCTGAAAAGAAAGCAAGGAGGGAGCAGTAGAGGACCACAAACACAGAAGGGGCAAGTAGAGAACAAATAGCAGAGTGAGAGTTGCAAACTCAGCCAAGGCAACAGTAAGGCTAAATGTAAATGGTCTGAGTTCCTGAGTATACATGGCAGAGATTGCCAAAGTGGATAAAAAAGCAAGACCTAACTATATACTGTCTACAAAAGATGCATTACAATGAAAAGACACAGGTACTTGAAAGTAGAGGGATAGAAAAAGATATGGCATACAAATAGTAAGCATAAGGAAACTGGCTTGATTGTATTAACGTTAGAAAAATAAGATTTCAAAACAAAGACTGATCCTCCTAGAACTCTTTTTGCCTCATATTTTCCTGACTTTGTCTTCTCATCTTTTTTTAATTTAAAAAATTTATTTATTTATTTATTTATTTATTTATTTATTTTTGGCTGCGTTGGGTCTTCGTTGCTGCACACAGGCTTTCTCTAGTTGTGGTGAGCAGGGGCTACTCTTCATTGTGGTGCATGGGCTTCTCATTGCAGTGGCTTCTATTGTTGCAGAGCACAAGTTCTAGGCACGCAGGCTTCAGTAGCTGTGGCACACGGGCTCAGTAGCTGGGGCTCACAGGCTGTAGAGCGCAGGCTCAGTAGTTGTGGCGCACGGGCTTTGTTGCTCCGCAGCATGTGGGATCTTCCAGGACCAGGGCTCGAACCTGTGTTCCCTGCATTGGCAGGCGGATTCTTAACCACTGTGCCACCAGGGAAGCCATCATCTTCCTTATAATCTTTTTTTTTTTTTAATTTTTTTTAGTGGGGTATAGTTGTTTTACAATGTTGTGTTAGTTTCTACTGTAACGTCTTCCTTATAGTCTTAACTTAAACATTACTCTCGCTAAGACGCCTTCTCTCACCCAAGATCCTGTCCTGTGGGCTCAAATTGTAATCATTGTAATATTTTGTAATATTACATCATTGTAATATTTATTCCACTATTTTAAGTATTTATCCGTCTCCTCTACATTTTAAATACTTTTCTGTCTGTAAGGTCTGTGAGGGAAGGGACTGTGTCTATAGTTTTTTTTTTTTAAATCATTGTAATCTAGTACTTAGCATAGTGCCTGATGCATCTAAGTTTCAATAGATACTTGTTGAATGAATTAATATATGAATGAACAATGTAATGAACCACTGAGTAAGAAATGTGTTAAAAGACTATAGGTTATAGGAAGCAATGTTTATAACTGTGCAAAATAGTATCAGAAGAGTTTAAAAAGCTATCAGAAAGTTAGAAAAATCAAAAAGCATATTTTTTTAAATCTCATGAATAATTTTCCATTTATCTACCATAGACCTGAGTTGGTAGTTAAGAAGCTACGATACTATGCAAGATTTATAGTAGTTTGTCTTCTTCTCAACAAAATGGATGTTGTAAAGGATCTGGTGAAGGTAAATGTACTTTAAAATAATTAAAATCCTAATCTCTCATTGTCTATGGATAATTTTGTTTTTTAAAAATAGATTTAAGGTTAAAATAATTTTGATATATCTAAATCATTACAACTTTGAGAGTATGGTAACTTCTGACAAGGGTAATGATAAAAAATTTTTCCAGCTCTTCATATTTCAAATACACCAGAGATAATTGTCTTAATTTCTTACTTTTGTCCCCTCAGCTTATTTTACATTTCATCACCCATCAGTGAATGGTTGGCAAATGCAAACAAAAGTTAAAATATTTGGTTTAAGAAAATAATTGAAAAGTTAGGTCAAGAAAAATGTTTTACAAAGGTGTGAATGAGTTTTGATTTTTCCTTCCTTTAGTATGTCTGCATCACTCTGTCCTTCATTAACTCAGGTAATTAAGAGTTAACTGCATTCTAGATTCACTTAATATCTGTAATTATTGCATGCTACGTTCTGGTTACACTCTGTATTCAGTTAGTGGTTTCAATGGCATACTTCTTGATTTTTTGGTGCTCAAGTATAACACGCTAGTTTTGGGGTTTTTTTTATTGAAGTATAGTTAATTTACAGTATTGTGTTATTTTCAGGTGTACAGCAAAGTGATTCAGTATAACATGCTAGTTTTGACAAGCCTTCTTCCTCCATCCCCAGTTACTAATAAGATTATTTCCAAAAGAAATAGTATGATATAAAGACAAAGAATTTATATTCATTTTTTTTTATGTTAAAATTTTGGGGGTTTACCTTTAAGAGTTTCCTATTACTAAAGTCATTGCTGATGTAGCACTGAGTAGGTATGGGTCACTGTGGATTTCTATGAAGATCTTATTGATGTGTTATCATTTTGGAGTTTTTGATTTTGAAGCAAGCCCATGTAATTTTCACTCTTTGTTTTGGTTATAACTGGGACCGTATATTGATAATAATCAAACTTCTTAACTGTATCAGTTTCTGTCAGGAGTATGGTACAATATACAATCTACTTTTATGGGTTTTTTTCGATAACCATTTCTCTTCATGATATTGTAAAATCAGGAACTCTCGGATGAAATTGAAGATTATACTCACCGCTTTAATACTGAAGATCAAGTGGAATGGAACCTGGTGCTTCAAGAAGTAGCAGCTTTCATTGAGGTCAGTTCTTGACAAGAAAGGTTGTCATAATTATGTATGTAAATGCATATGTGGTATACTTTTTTATTGTGTGTATATGTCAAAAAGAAGGAATAACTTCTTATATTGACATTTTGTCTTGGCCATCAACCACTTACTGCTTTTTCTCCAGGCAGACCCTGTGATGGTATTAAATGATGATAATACCATTGTTATCACGTCTAATCGCCTTGCTGAAACAGGAGCCCCATTGCTGGAACAGGGCATGATTGTGGGACAGTTGTCTCTGGCTGATGCACTCATTATTGGTAATTGTAATAACCAGGTAAAGAATTGTGAAGGAATTATGCTTAAAATTCACTTTGAAAAATAGTACTTTTGATTGTTACAGAATTATTTCCTTGTAAATATCCTAACATCCATTTGCTAGGAAATAGTTAATTAAATTATGCTGTGTCTATATATGGACTGTACTACAGACATTTAAATGGTTTAGAAAGAATTTTTAATCACAGAAGAAGATACTTATGATATGGCAAGTGAAAATAATATGGACCTATGTAAACAGAATTATTTTATTATATATGTTAAAATGTCTACGTATAATACATATATGCACAAGAAAAAGACAAGGAAGAAATTTACCAATATCGTAAAAGATTTATCTCTAAAAAATTTAGCAAAATTTTAAGTGATTTTTATTTTCTTCCTTACAACTTTCTAAATCTGTATATTACCTTTACAATCAGGCAAAAATGGGGGAGGAGTTATTTTTAAGTACATTTGTCAAAAGCAGATTTCAAATATTTTTTCATGACAGAATAGTCCCATGACGATGAGGATTTAAGGTACTAGAAATGTAATTTACTGAAAATTATGGGATATTGGAAAAGTCACCAGTGGATACACTTTTCTATATGCATTACTTACACAAGTTTTAATTTTGGATCCTTCCCTTACATCTATCATTTTTGTTGTTGTTAACTTTTTCTTATAATTCTCCAATTTTGGATTTTAAAGCTTTAATTTGCAAATTTCTAAATTAAAACATTTTAATTTAAATTAAAACCTTGCCTACATGAAGTTCTGTAGAAGTATTATTCAAAATAGAAAAGGAGGGGACTTCCCTGGTGGTCCAGTGGTAAAGAATCCGCCTTACAATGCAGAGGACACGGGTTCGATCCCCAGTCGGGGAACTAAGATCCCACATGCCACAGAGCAACTAAGCCCCGTGCGCCAAAACGACTGAGCTCGCGTGCCTCAACGAGAGAGCCTGTGTGCCGGAAACTACAGAGCCCAGGCGCCCTGGAACCCACGCACCACAACTAGAGAAGAGAAAACCTGCACATCACAGCTAGAGAGAAACCCGCACACTGCAGTGAAGAGCCTGCATGCCACAACTGAGACCTGACGCAGCCAAAAATAAATAAAAAATAAGTCGTTAAAAACAAAACAAAAAAACAAAATAGAAAAGGATACAGTCTTTTCTCTTTTTCTTTTTTTTTGCCATGCCACGTGGCTTGTGGGGTCTTAGTTCCCCAACCCGGGACTGAACCCAGGGCCCCGGCAGTCAGAACGCCAAGTCCTAACCACTGGACCTCCAGGCAATTCTCAGGATTCAACCTTAAACATTATGTAGTGCCAAAATGTAATGAAGTGATTTTAAAATGGGCCATAGTCATATTTCAGCCTGGCTGTTTTGCCAAAAGTTAACATGTTTTATGAGATCTAATATAGGTCTCTGTGTTTACGTGACTACTTTTTGTTTTTAAAAATACCCGTGGAAATTGATGGATTGATAGAAGTGTTGATAGATGGAGCGAGACATGATGAAGCAAGTATAGAAAAATGTTAATGTTATAGGATCTAGCTATTGAGCATAAGGATGTCACTGTACAATTTTTTTAACTTTCTGTCTTTTGAAATTTTTTGGAATAAAATATCCAATGTCATCAGGTACACATGAAAGTCAAGAGTAATAATATGATTAAACACTTCAAGGTCTGCGTACTGCATTAACGGTCAGGTTTGTTTTCCTTGCAGGTTAAGTTCAGTGAACTAACTGTTGACATGTTCCGGATGTTACAAGCCCTGGAAAGGGAGCCAATGAATTTAGCTTCCCAGATGAATAAACCAGGAATGCAGGTGATCTCCCTACACCTGCAATTTGCTGCTTCTGCTCCTCATGGAATGCTGTTATTCAACGAATGCCATGAGTGTGAATAAAGAATTCTCCTGATGAGACACAGGAGAAATAGATAAGCATAATGCTAATAAAAAAAGATATTTAATGAAGAAGATAGTAAAAATAGGCATTGATAATTCATATGTCAAGTACAGTTTGTATAGTCATCCGTCTGTATCCACGGGGGATTGGTTCCAGGACCCCCGTGGATACCCAAACCCGCAGATGCTCAAGTCCCTTATATAAAGTGGCATAGTGTTTACATACAACCTATGCACATCCTCTCGTATACTTTGAATCATTTCTAGATTACTTATAACATCTAATAGAATGTAAATTATATGTAAATAGTTGTAAATACAATGTAAATGTTATGTAAATAGTTGCTGGTGCACAGCAAATTCAAGTTTTGCTTTTTGGAACTTTCTGGAATTTTTTTTCTAAATATTTTTGATCCATGGTTGGGTGAATCCACGGATGCAGAGGACCGACTGTATGTGCATTGTTTTCTGTGTGTAAACATAGGAATCAGCTGACAAGCCTACCAGGCGAGAAAACCCCCACAAGTACCTGCTCTACAAACCAACGTTCAGCCAACTATACACATTCTTAGCAGCATCTTTTAAGGTATCTATCATCCAGTACTTTTTAGTATATGGTGAAAGTGTGCCTTAAATGGAATCTGAGAGTCACTCTTCTCTTTGAATGTTTGAGTCAAGAATTTAGGAAAAATATGAAAATGAAAACTGCCTTAGAATATCCTAATCATAGCTATTTTTGGAATGGAAATTGCTTATTATGTTATGAATGTTCCCTACCATTAATTAACGAGAATATTGATTAACTATCATTCTCCTTCCTCCAGGTTTTTCTTGCTAAACTTAGCTTTAGGCATAGTAGTCAATGCAGAACTGAAAAACAGGAGCAGATTTTATAGGCGTGTTCTATGAATAGAATAGCCACCTGAATGGTGGCTCTGGGAAACATTTTGGTTGTCTGAAAGAACCATGAGTAGGGAATTCCTCTCAGTTTATAGAGAAAGGCACGGATGGAAGTTTGTCTTTTAGACCTATAGTCAGGATCTTTACTTCTCCATTTTAAGTTTTCCAGAGAACGTTCTTTAAATGATGGGGTTTTGAAGCAGAGATTGTCTTCAAAACTTTTGGCAATGGTTATAGGTTAATAATGAATCTTTGCTGTGTAGACAGTTATAAGTTGGAACTAGCAAGAGTGACTTTTCTCTTGGGGGAGACCATTATATGTTAAATTAGGTTCTTGTTTTCCCTACAACTTTAAAATGTCATGAACTTTCAATAAAACAGTTGTTTTCTGTTTGTCGTTTTGTATATGTGATTTTCTTTAATTTCAGGAGCTGCCTGCCAATAGTGTGCTTCTGATTTACCTGTCAGCCACTGGCGTTTTCCCCACAGGTCGTTCTGATAGTGAAGGTACAATAAAGGAATGCTCCCTGTCGTGAGCAGGGCTTGAATTCTCTTTATTTTCTACAAGGCGATGGCCCATAGCCCACAGACAATCTCAAGTTTTCTAGGGAGGCTCCCAAATTTGAAACCTGGTCTATTTGCTGAATCGGCAATCTTGTAGATACCCCAGTCTGTTTTATTTGCTGAAATATTATACGGTGAAGTTAAAAAAAATCAGCAACTTCACATACTACATGCATGCTTCTCTAACAGATTTGCTGTTAAGCAAACACATATATGTGCATGGAATAACCAAGCCTAATTATCTACTTCACATGGTTGAATTTTTCTGAGCCTTCAGTGTGTTAGGGAATCTGGTCAGCGGTTTCACTGTGGCTGAAAGTCTTGTAGAAATCAGTGCACTTTTGTAACTGTGAAAGTTCAAGTCCTTGACATGATTTTATTTTGTGTCCTTTCTTTGGTTTTATGGATTCAATCTGTAGAATATTGGGATGCTATTTTAGAATAAAAACTTGAAGCTGTCTAGAACATGTGAGTCCAGAATATATGAAATTGGTTGAATTATATGTGTAGCTTGGATGTAAACAAGGCAATTAAATCTTTACCTGGACAAGAAAAAATTGTTCTTAACATCCTTAACATTTTCCTCCTCATTTGTTTGTTGAAATTTGCATTCCTTTATACAATGCATGTCCCTGCCATCTTCCTTGCATGACCTACAGATCCTCTTAAAGTGTTAAAATGAAAACAAAACAAGATAAATCTCTCTTCATTGCAGTGATTTTTTTAAGGGATAAAATATAACACTATGAAAAGTGATGCAAAATCATAAATACTTTAAATTTTTGGTGATAAAGTTAGTACTTTTATTTATAAATAATTATTTCCATATCTTATACACTATTGAATCAGATTTTCTGGGCCCCGCCTAATGTATTGATCTTGTTTTACTTTTTTCAAAGTACAGTAGTTACTAACTGAATGGTCCTTTGAGAGAGATTATTCCAACATCCCACAGTTGCTGTTCCATTTACACAAGAGTTTAACTAACTGATAGGACCAGTGGGAAAAGGCTAATTCCCAAACCAGAATTACAGTGGTTGATGTAATAATAATGATAGTGGATTTTTTCCTACACTGGTATTTGGTAATTCTTTTCTTTTCTTTTTTTTTAATTTTAAAAAATTTTTTTAAAATTAAAAAAAAAATTTTTTTAATTCTTTTCTTAAAAATGAAGTTTTTGTCAGTGAGAATTTTCAAGTTCCATTCAAAAATTTCCCTACATTTTATAATTAGTGGTCCTCTTAAAATTATATTTAAGAAATTATTAGGACTTCATTCTGCAACTTTCTTACTTAAATAATTTTGTTGAACTTGAGATTTTAATTTTGCTTGAAATGAGAAGATCGTTTTGAACATCCCAGATCTCCATCTCTTTTTTACCCAGAATAATGGGATGCAGTAGATTCTTGTTTTGTTTCTCATTATAATCTGAAGAACTGATGAAGATGGTCAGATGATCTTTTAAAATATTGGAACAGGCAACATGCTGAAATCATTTAAATGCTACGTTAAACTAAAATGCTAAATTTTCAATTAATAAAAATGTTTTGTAATTATCGTCCACTTGTATCAATGAAAGATTCACCCAACACCTTTGTGTTTGAACATCAGATCAATGCTACTCTCCAATTGAAGTCTAGGATTCTTCCCTTTCTTTTTATAGGTCCTTATGATTTTGGAGGGGTACTTACTAATAGTAACCGGGATATTATAAATGGAGATGCCATCCACAAACGAAATCAGTCTCACAAGGAAATGCACTGGTATGTATTATAAAAATTATAGTTCTCTCTTATAAAATATTAAGTAAAATGGAATGTTCCCTTAGACTGCTATTCATAACACTTATTTGGATTCCAGCAATATCTCAGGCTCTGACTATCTTAGGCAATTAGAATTGTTGGTTAATATTTATTTTACAATTTTTTATTGAGTATGTATTATATGTCAGGAACTATTCAGTCACTGGAGATCTGTTCATTCAGGTTGGAGGAGACAATAAATATATACATAAATAATAAGTCAGGACATGATGCATGTTAATATCAAAATAAGCTTTTTTAAAATTAATTTTATTTTTGGCTGTGTTGGGTCTTTGTTGCTGCGCGTGGGCTTTTCTCTAGTTGCGGCGAGCGGGGGCTACTCTTTGTTGCGGTGCATGGACTTCTCATTGCGGTGGCTTCTCTTGTTGCAGGGCACGGGCTCTAGGTGCGTGGGCTTCAGTAGTTGTGGCACGCGGGCTCAGTAGTTGTGGCTCGCAGGCTCTAGAGCACAGGCCCAGTAGTTGTGGCGCACGGGCTTAGTTGCACCGTGGCATGTGGGATCTTCCCGGACCAGGGCTTGAACCCGTGTCCCCTGCATTGGCAGGTGGATTCTTAACCACTGTGCCACCAGGGAAGCCCAATATAAGCTTTTTAATATAAGGTTCTGTTGGTGTGATATAGCAAAAATGAAGTTAGCTGTATGATTTCAAGGAGCTTTCATCCATGAAAGTTTGCTCAGTGCATTCACTGGTTGGGCCATTATGGGCTCTAAAATTTCCCTAGCTGAGAGAGAGCAGTCTCATTATAGAGGAAACTGGACGTGCTTGAAACTGCATTTCTAATAGCACTTTACATAAAAACATAACTCTTCACATTAAAGAGTGGGGAAGGGAGGGCAGAGAGGGAAATGTTTCAAATTATATGTGTAATAGCTAACGGTCCCCCAAGCCATGTGTTGGTGCTGTAGTTGACCATAGTTGTAAATGATTTATATCAGAAAAGCCTGTATTTGAAATATATTGGGGTTTGATGATATTGCTCATTGACAACATCATTTTGTATATTTACATTTACATTTACATTAATATTTGTAAACTACCCACGTTGTCCACCAACCATGGGAAGGAGCATGCACACCAAAATCACGACCTTAAGCAGTGGTTCTCAAATGCATGTTACTGGGGCTTCCCTGGTGGCGCAGTGGTTGAGAATCTGCCTGCCAATGCAGGGGACACGGGTTCGAGCCCTGGTCTGGGAAGATCCCACATGCCACGGAGCAACTAGGACCGTGAGCCACAATTACTGAGCCTGCGCGTCTGGAGCCTGTGCTCCGCAACAAGAGAGGCTGCGATAGTGAGAGGCCCGCGCACCGCAATGAAGAGTGGCCCCCGCTTGCCACAGCTAGAGAAAGCCCTCGCACAGAAACGAAGACCCAACACAGCCAAAAATAAAAAATATTAAAAAATAAATTAATTAAAATAAGATTAAAAAAATCATTATTTAAAAAAAAAAAAGCATGTTACTGGACTTTAGCCTTCTGTGGGCCAGTGAATCTGTATCTTTAACAAGCACCCCAGCTGATTCTGATGCACATGTCCAGAGGAAATGTACATAATAGAAGGGGAGCCCCTGCTTATTGTCTGCAATATTAAGATATAGCTTAAAATAATAAAAATCTTTAAAATGGATATAGATTTTGAAAGACTCATTGAAATAGAAATCTTGTTGTGTTATTACATCTTGTTTTCAGAACATGTTCTTAGGAGGAACTTTTAAATACTAAGTAAGGCCCTAAATGCTGACTTCTGAGATTTTCATGTGTGTTTATTAATCCATCTTTAAATATATTAATATATATATTAAATATGTAGACTTCTCTTTAGCTTGAATATTCTTGAATAATAATTATGTCCGAATTTTTCTTTTCCAAATAAAGCTGTTAACTTGTCTACCCCAGTAAATACAGACTTTTTTGGTCTTTTGCTTAATTAATCTTTGTTTTTCTCCCAGTGCTGTGACAAAAAGGAGGTGTGAGCAGACCAAACTGATGAATAAGATTTCTGAGACTTGGCTGATAAGAGTTATACAGTCATTCATTGTTACTGTTGTTGTTGTTTTCCCAGCCTTCATCCTGGAGATCTCTATCCCTTCACAAGGAAGCCCCTGTTCATCATTGTGGATTCATCCAATAGTGTTGCATATAAGGTGAGTTCCATGAGCGCTATTGCACGTTAGACACTATGGCACCACCCTGAGGTAACCAATCTGAACATGTGCCTTTTTATTTTGCTTTATTTTATTTAATTTTACACAGTTTGTATTTAGTCTTTCTTTTCTTTTGAGGTTGTGCATGCTAGTCAGGATCTGGTGCTATGAATAGAAACAAGAAGAAAACGCATGAATGGACACTCAGTGGAAAATAATAAATCCTCCTGCAGGAAAAAAAATTCAAGATTTCCAAGATCACTGGTGGGAGGTTTATTTTTGTTATATAACCCAGAATAGTTTTCTTTTATAGAGGTTGAAATATATGGGAACATTTTATTTTCTAATTTTCAAACTTTTTCCCCTCTATACACTGAGCTACTATAGTTTAAGTGGAATTTCTATCCCATGTTATAGAGTTATAGTCATTGAATATCAACACAAATTGTTTTAGATGCACTTATTATTGTTTTTTTTAATTTGTGACAATAAGTAAGAAAAGATGACCCTGAATTCTGAAATAAGTAACAGGGACTTAATGTGAAAATCCTTTCTTTTATATTTTGCTATTGAAGCAGTGGTTTTCAATGATTGTATGAAGAATGGCAGCAGTGAGACACTTTAAAGTTGGACATTAGAATTCAAACAATAGTAATTTACAGGAAAATGAAAACAGAATTTTTGGAGCCCTTTGTGTGTGGTTGGAATATTTCATTAGTGGACAGTATGCTCAGAAATATGCTGGAAACACAGATCTGCCAATTAAAATTATTTCTGTTGTGGGTGTTCATATAATTAGATGGGGAAGGAAACGTTAATAGGTTTATTTCAGGAGAGCAATAGAAATGTCTGGTAGCCAAAAAAGCTGACCCCAAGCATATTTTTCCATCTAATTTTCATGCTTAGTTTCACTTTTTAAAGTCGGAATTCCAAGAGCATCCATCCCACCCTATATTGTTCAGCATGTTTCCTGCTACCCATTTTGTCAAGTTTAACGTTACAACTTCTGATTTTTAGGAAAACTAGCTATGTACTCTCTTAAATTGTGAGTGTGCTGTTGTCATTTTTAATCTTTTTGAGAGGGTGGGAGGCTGCTGAAGGAAACGGTTTATTGGCTGCCCCATTTAAACATATGAAATCAGAAGAGTCCAGGCATTTTGTGTCTTCACAGAATTCAAAAAAAGCATTCTGTGCCTTTGTCAATGAAAAGGAAACATTTGCTACAGTTTAACGATGTAACAGAATGTGTTGATACACGGTAAGCAAGTGTATTGCTTACTATGATCTAGCATGCATTGAAAGTATTTTCACAATCTATTAATTTCTCTCAATTTAATTGGATGTTATTTGATACCATCTTTTATAATCTCAAGAATATCATTCATGTTATGTACCTGCTATTTCCAGAGTGTCGTTTGGATGTACAATGCGTATTGGATGATGATTTTGAAAAAACACCATTGTGCATAATTGGAATTATGTCTCATGATTTTAATTCTAAATTTCAATATCCCAACACCCAGGATAACAGTGGAATAATAGAAAGATTTCTGTGTGTGTTTGGTGTTGATGGCACATGCAGTATCACTCCTCTAAAAAATTAAATTGTCAAGAACATTCTGATCTTTAGAAATGAAATGGGGAGCCCATATGCAGTAGGCAAATAAGAGCATGACGTAGACTAATTTGGTCTTTTAAAAAACTAGTTAATGCCTCTGAATCAAGTGTGCAGTTCTCTGTGTTAACATATGAAAGTGTCTGACATTTACTTTTCCCACAAAGCACGTAAAAATTCTTAAACTATCATTTTGCAAGTTTCTAATGAAAAAGAACTGGGTGACATGTATTATTTCTTCAGTACATACTTTGTTATATCCATTTCATCCATATGAATGTTTTATGAACATATATGTGTTTTCTAAATGTTTCTTCATGTAAATACAAACACTTCATGTTATTTCTTCATTTCAGTATTACTTTTTAATTTTTATGAAAGTAACTCATGCATATAGTTGAAAGCTGTAGTTCTCTTTCTGTGCATCAGAAACATTCAGAGCCCTCTTCAAAACCACTTGTACCTGGGTCCCAACTCCTGTGATTCTAATTTGCTTGGCCTGGGGTGGGTCTCAGGTACCAGCATAATTCCCTTGTGTGGTCAGGGTGAGATCTGCTCAACCAAGTTCCACCAGGAGTTACTAACAACAGCAGTCTCCCACTCTCATACCCTACCCCTGTTTGCCTCTTCCCAGAGGCTACCATTTACATCTTTTTTAGTTAATTATTTTGGTATTTAACCATTATTTTTCTAAATCACATGCTGGTATTGATATTTCTTGATTCTTCAGTTTTAAGCAGCATGTATTGATATCCCATTATGGAAGAAAAATTTAGCTCTCTTTCCCCTTCCTATCCCCATTTCATATTCATACCTTTTATAAACTTTTATCCACACAATAGACATATCATAATTTTGATTCACTGAATATTTAGTGCTTATATTATTATGACTATACAATGCTTTTAACATCTAAGCCACATAGTAAACTTTTTCTTTTCTATGCAACTTTCTACTTTTCCTGGAGCAAATAATGTTATCTTGCTCCTTGTTTTTTTTTCTGAACTTATCACAAATTCAACCCCAAGCTCCTCACCAACTGCTTAATCTTCTTTCAGGTTGTTCAGATGCATCATTCTCTTAATTTTATCTTTGGGATGAATTCTCTCCCAAAGCCTCTGGGCTGGTGCCCTCTACATGTACTGCACAGCTCTCCTCCCCGAATCTCTTTTCATTATTATTCTGGGAATTCTTCATCTCTCTTCTATATTGGAATCCCTGTTTCCTGAATCCTATGTCTTCCTCTTGGACACTGTCATTTACTCTCTCCTTTTGGTTTATTCTCTCATTTTACTGTAGCATCTCCAGCAAAATGGAGCTTTCTGAGAAAGGGTGAATATGAGGTAAAATATTTGAAGTCTTGCACTTCTGCAAATGTTTTTGATTTACCATCACACTTAAATGGTGGTTTTGGTATTGATTAGAAATTACTTCCCTTCAAAATTTAGAAGGCATTGTTCCATTGCTTTCTAGCTTCCAGTATTTCTTAAGAGGTACAAAGCATTCTGAGTTCTTTTGTGTGACTTGTTTTCAGTCCCTGGAAATATATAGGATTTCTCTTTGTCTCCAGTGTTTTTCAGCTTCTTAACAGAGTGCCCTGGTCTGGGTTTACTTTTAACCATGGTACTTGGCATGTACTTAGTGAGTCCTTTCAATCTGGAAACTCTGCTCATTTTCTTGAGTTGTTTCAGTGGTTTCCTCCCTTCCATTTTCTCTGTTCTTTCTTTGGAGAATTTTTGTCATTCATATATTGGACCTCCTGGTCTAGTCCTCTGATTTTTTTGCCCTTTATTTTCCATCTTCCAGTCTTTTTGCTCTGTAGGAAATTCCCTTGCCTTTATCTTCTAACCCTTTTATTGAGCTTTTCATTTGTTCTCTAGATGTTTCTTTCACAAAGATATAGATGTATCTGTGTGTATGTAAAACATATATACATACACGTATATAATTGGTTTTTATCCTGGTTGAAATATCTTCTCTTCCTTTTGAGAATGTCAATGATCATTTTAAAAATTCTCCCTGCATGGTGTCTCTTTCCTCCATTATGGTTTGTTTCTGGTGTTTTTCCTGAATATGTCATTTTAGAGACTCATAATTTTTCCTTTCTGCTCAGATATAAGAGTGGAAGCTAGCAAAATGGTTGGAATCTCTGAGGTTGTGGGTAGGACTTGTCACAGTGAGCTGCTCAGTGTGGCGATCTAGCTGGGCCATTTAGTTGGGTAATCTCTGATGTCAGTGTCTTTACGTCTTCGTGGTCTAGTCATATTCACTGGAGCAAGCTCAGCTGTTCTGCCCAGAATGTAAAGGTCTATCAGCATTATGCTATGTTTTTCCTGAAGTCTGTGTGTTTTTGTTTTTGTTTTTTAATATAAATTTATTATTTATTTTTGGCTGTGTTGGGTCTTCGTTGCTGCATGCGGGCTTTCTCTAGTTGCGGCGAGCAGGGGCTACTCTTTGTTGAGGTGTGCGGGCTTCTCATTGCCGTGGCTTCTCTTGTTGTGGAGCACAGGCTCTAGACGCTCAGGCTTCAGTAGGTGTGGCGCACGGGCTTAGTTGCTCCACGGCATGTGGGATCTTCCTGGACCAGGGCTCGAACCCTTGTCCCCTGCATTGGCAGGTGGATTCTTAACCACTGCACCACCAGGGAAGTCCCCCGTGTGTGTTTATATCTGCATATACATGTACTTTTATGTACCCAGTGCTTCATACTTAAAAGATTCTCAATAAATATATGTTGAATGATTAAATGAAGGTAGTCACCATTATCCTTATTTTATAGTTGCGGTAACTGCTCTTGGAGGTTAAGTATCTTGCCTAATTGATTCCAGCAGTCTTTCTCATTCCAAAGCCCAAGCTGTTTCTACATTTAGAAAAAGAGGAGCTTTTTGTGCTAGTCTGAGCCTCATTTCAGAAGAGAGGAATTGAAATGCCGAGATCTGTAACATAACAAGTATGGCTCACATTTTGGCTCTCAAATTTCCATCAGGGAATAGGCTTTATCTGTAGTAATGTAGTACTAGTGGGGTTAAAAAAAACACAAACCTGTCATTTTGGGGAACACTTCTTTGAATTCTGCTTTTTTTTTCTTTGTAAGAAGAAAATCCTTTGAGTATTTAATTATTTATGACAGAGGTGGATCCCTGCCAGTAAACATGACTTACACATTTGTCAAAACAGTCATATTTATCTAAACAGCCTTGTCCTAAAGTGTTTGACTGATGACTGTAGGTTGCTGTGGTCTATGAAGGCATTCACCTTCATAACAAGATTACCTAAGAGCTCTTCTGACAGTCAGCCTCACTCACTCCATTTCCTTCTTGCTACTTTGAAAGGCCGTCTCTTTGTTTTTGGCGTTCTGCAGTTATCTAGGTTTTGTTTCTTTATATTTAACCTATTGGGAGTTGCTGGACTTCTTGAATCTGTAGGTTAGAGTTTTTCGTTATTGCTGGAAAATTCTCAGCCATTATCTCTTCAAATCTTGGCTGTGCTGCAGATCCTCTCTCATCTCTTTCTGGAACTCTGATTTTACATACATCATTCTCATTGTGTCTTCCATGTCTCTTGACCTCTCTTCTATATTTTCCATCTTTTTGTTTCTCTGGCTGAGATTTGGATAATTTCTTCTGATCTGGCTTTCAGTTCACAAATTCTTTTCTTCAGCTGTGACTAACTCGTTATTAAACCCATTTATTGAGTTTTATGTTAGTTGTGGTATTTTTCATTTCAGGAAGTTCTGTTTGGTTCTTTTTCAAATAATTCATTGCCCTTTTTATAGTTCCCTATTTTCTGTTTTCAAGTTTGTTCTTTATTTCTTTAAACTTAATAAGCGTACTTACTGTATTATTTATTATCTATCTAGTAATTCTTTCACCTGAAATCTGCTTTTGCTGCTTAAAGACACCCTTTGCTGTTTTTGTATCCCTGTATGCTTGATTATCTTTGATTAGATTCTTCTTGTTATCCTTGGATTCTTCTTGTTATCCTTAAAATTATCTGTGGGAAATTCACTGAGTCCTAGAATGATGGTACTTTCATCCAGAGAGGGTCTGCATTTGCTTCTGCTAGACACCTAGAGGCACTGCCATTTGGGGACCATGTGTTTGGGATTGCCTAGGTGGTATGAATCTGGGCTACAAACATGCAAGAGGGCTGGCTTACGGTTACAACCATCAGGACTGTTTGGTTCGTTTGTTTGTTTGCTCTGTCTCTGCTCTGCTCAGCACCAAGAAAATTTTCCTGCGGTCCCCCGAGGCATGGTCCTGGGGGGCAGGAAGGTGTGAAATTTGGTTTTGGTTCATCCTTACAGTAAGGGTGTAGCCCTTTGGGATTCCAATTTAGCAGGGCCAATTTTCTGTTAGACTCCATCTTAGGCAGACCCTGAGCTCTGACTGCTGTCCCCTTCTATGCATAAGGCCTTTAAAACCTAAATGCAAGTGGCTCGATTGCCTCAGGGCAAAGGAGGCCCGGCGTCAGCTGATTTTCTGTCTCCTCTGCTGGTTTTGCCTCATCTCTCTGACCTGTCACTGGAGTGCCCCCGGGCTCCGTCCTTTTTCCTCTTCTTTTCCAGCTACAACAGACTGCCCTTGATGCCCTTACATAATTTCATGACTTTAATTACTATCTCTATGCTGACACTTTCCACATTTATATCTCCAGCCCAGACCTTTCTCAGTTACTCCAGACTTGAATATAATCTACCTACTCTACATCTCTATTTGGTGATTCTCATAGAGATTGCAAAGCTAACATGCCCAGGACAGAATTTCTAGACCTCTTCCAGGTCCAGCTTTCCCCATGTCAGTTAATGACTATTGTGCTTTTATAGTTGCCCTAGCCCAAATCCTTAGTTTCATTCTGGACTCTTCTTTCCCTCACACCCACATCCATTTCAGAATGTTTTATTGGTTATAACTAATATATCCAGAATCTTACCACCTCTGCCGCCACCATCCTGGTCCATGCTACCATCATCTCTCCCCTGAATTATTGCAGTAGCTTCCTAACTAGGCTTCCTCCTTCTGCCCTTGCTCTCCTACAGGGTGTGGCTGTAAATCAGATTATGTCACTTATCTACTCAAAATCTCCGAAGGCTCCTCATCTCACTCAGAGTAAAGGCTTCATGTTTTCTGCCCTCACACGCCTCCTCCCCACCTCAAGTGCATCTCTGATCTTCTCTTGCTGGTCTCCCTTTCACTCAGTTCTCTTCAGCCACACTGACCTTGCTGTTCCTCAATCATACCTGGCAGCCTCCTGCTTAGGATCTTTGTGTTGTGTTCCCCCAACCCTGAATCCTCTTCCAAAGATACCCACATTGTTTTCCAGGTGTTTAATCAGCTGAAGCCTCTTAAGAGAGTTCTCCCTAATTGCCCTATTTAAAATTATATGCCTCCCCAGCACTCTTTATCCACTTTTCTTACTTTATTTTTCTTATAATCATAAGTTAGCTTCTATATAATGCCATGCACTATTCTAACACATTTAATCCTCACAACGCAACGTGTTACTTTTGTTATCCCCATTTTACTGATAAAACCAAGGCACAAGGTGGCTGATTTGGGATTTAAATACAGTCTGATTATAAATCTTTCTGTGCTGCTAACTACTCTATTCTGTCTTTCCATATGAAGCACTTGTCAGCTTCTGTAATATTATATAACTTCTTTATTTTGTTTACTGTGGGTCTCTACCTGCCACCTCCACCCCCATCTAAATGTCAGCTCCAGGAAGACAGGTTTAGTTTTTTTTAATCTGTTTTTTTTCTTTTTTTCTTAACTACGGTATCCCTAGCACCTAGAACAGTGTCTAGTTTGTAGGTTCGATGAATATCTGTTGAAGAAAGATTTATTTATTTATTTATTTGTTTTTAGCTGCGTTGGGTCTTCGTTGCTGCACGTGGGCTTTCTCTAGTTGTGGTGAGCAGGGGCTACTTTTTGTTGAGGTACATGGGCTTCTCATTGTGGTGGCTTCTCTTGTTGTGGAGCATGGGCTCTAGGCATGCGGGCTTCAGTAGTTGTGGCGTACGGGGTCAGTAGCTGTGGCTTACGGGCTCTAGAGCACAGGCTCAGTAATTATGGCACATGAGCTTAGTTGCTCCGCGGCATGAGGGATCTTCCCAGACCAGGGCTCGAACCCGTGTCCCCTGCATTGGCAGGCGGATTTTTAACCACTGCGCCACCAGGGAAGTCCCTAAAGTTGTAAGATGTTTTAAAGTCTCAGTTAAATGGATAATTTCCTGGGAAAAAAATATCTAATGACTACAAGAAGGGAAATCTGAAAGCCCAATCACAGGGTATGAAATAGTATGAGGGAAGTGATCAAAGTTATCTCCTTTTTCTCCATTAAAAAAAGGCTCTAGGGCTTCCCTGGTGGCGCAGCGGTTGAGAGTCTGCCTGCCGATGCAGGGGACACGGGTTCGAGCCCTGGTCTGGGAAGATCCCACATGCCGCGGAGCAACTAGGCCCGTGAGCCACAACTACTGAGCCTGTGCATCTGGAGCCTGTGCTCTGCAACAAGAGAGGCCGCGATAGTGAGAGGCCCGCGCACCGCGATGAAGAGTGGCCCCTGCTTGCTGCAACTAGAGAAAGCCCTCGCACAGAAACAAAGACCCAACACAGCCAAAAATAAATAAATAAATTAATTAATTAAAAAAAAGTTTTTTTAAAGGCTCTAGCCATTTTGAGTTCACCAATAAATTTTTTTAAACTTTTATAATCTGCACAATTCCAGAGCAATGGAAAATATCAGAAATATCCAATTCATTCTATAACAGGCCACAAGACATTTATATGACCTTGAGTATTTCCTTGGTCTTTTCTGAGACTCTTTTTCCTTCTCTGTAATAATTTTATAGGATTGTTAAGATTATGGATTAGGAGCTAAGAATCCTAGGATAGTCCCTGGAAAATAGTTAGCACTCAGTAAATGTTAGAAATCATTATGATAATGATACTATTTCAAGACAAAAATAGCACATACAAAAAACTCTATCCCAGATTAGTTTATAATTATAGATGAGAAAATTTTAAATAAAATGCTAATAAATAGACCTACTAATAGAATAATCTATCTGAATAATGCATGAAGGTTCCATATATGAAAATCAATCAATATTGTATTCCCTGTTACCTTTCACCCATTTTTCTATTAGGGCAGTGGTCTTTTTCTTAGGGATTTGGAAAAGCTCTTTCTATATTAAGGAGATTAATCCTTTATAATGTGAGTTGCAGATATTTTTCCCCAATTCATCATCTAGCTTTGGATTTAGTTCATGCTGTATTTTTGATTTTTGTAACTGGGTTTATTAATCTTAATTATAATAGTTTAGGAAGATCTTCTAGATGACAAAAATAACCCTTATTTTCTTTCAGTACTGTTATTGTTTAATTTTTTTTTACATTTAAATCAGATATATTTGAAATTCATCCTAGGTTTTGGTATGAAGTATGGAGCCAACTTTTTTTCTAGATAGCTATCAGTTTTTCCTACCAATTCCAACCATCATCTTTATCATATATCCTTAAGCCCTGTCTATTTTGGGGTCTAATTCTAGACTCTTCATTTTCTTGCATTGGTTTTCTGCCTCCTCTTATGCTGTGGCACATATTTCTAATTACTGAGGCTTTGGAGTATGTTTTGGTATCTGATAAGTCTAGTTCCCCCTCTTTGCTCTTCTTTTTCAGAGTTTTCCTGGCTAATGTACCTTATCTGTATGCACTTTAGAATTTCTTTCAGTTGCAGGGGAAAAAAATCCGTGGCCATTTTTGTTGAGGTTGGTTTAAATTTTAATAAATTATTGAAATGACATCTTTAGAATGGGTTCCCCTCTAAGAACACAGTATATCTTTCCATTTGTTCAAGTCTTCATTTTTATCATTCAGGAGCATTTTTTAGTTATTTTTGTTTTTTTCACTTCTTATTAAGTTTACTCCTAGGAGTTTTCTTTCTTGTTTTACCAAACAGTCTATGATTTTACTTCCCATGTAGATCTGCCTTTAGGGAAAGGATATTCTTAATCATGCAAAGAGTAGTGAGTGTCAGTTTAATTCTCACCATAAATTAACACATTCACATTCTGGTTTTATACATCATTCTGTATGAGCAATTAATATGATTCACAATGAGAGATGAATCCAGTCTTCACATACCAGTAAGTCAGGTTTTAGAGCCTGTGAGGCTGAGAGCCAGATCATAGATCTTGGCAAATTTACCCTTGTAAATATTAGTGTATGTTGCCCAGTGGAGCAGCCTCTTGATAAACAGCCAGATACCCTCTCCCTGTGACACTTCAACCATGTGTGTGCCTTTACTTTAAAAATCAATAGCTCACTTAATAAACTTCACCACTTTAAGAAAACCTGTTATGCATGTTAGTTAAACTTGAATGACAGTCTCTTCAGCTGTTACTGATGTTTCTGCATCTGTTTATAAGTAAAAGGACCCAATCTATACACTAATGATATGCTTTGGAAAATTACTATCATTGGTCAAATCTTTAATGAAAGTTTTAAATTCTTATATATTACAGAATTTCACAAACTTATTTGGACAGCCACTAGTCTGCTTGCTTTCTCCTACAGCATATCCAAAAGCTTTACAAGGTATGTTCTGTCATTCCCTGTTGTATCCGTAGGTTGCAAATAAACTTATGTCTACATTTTGAATAATACTGCTCTGATCTTTGTCTCCCCCACCTATAGTGGTCAATTGTGGATTTATAGTGTTTAATGTGGCAAGTGTCAGTCTGAAATAAACCCCGAAGTCTTGCCAACAACCAGGATTCTTTAATGGGCTACTGTTAGGCCTTGAGATAATTCTAAAAGAAATGATAAATCATCCCTGAGAAAAGAGTGGTTTTGGTCCCTTGCTACTGGGGAGCTCATGATTTGTGAATTTTAAAATTTGTGTTGCAGGTGTGCTGGTCGTCATCCATATAGCATGACTTCCTCCAGCTCTGGCTACATATTTTAAGTATCTTTTAAGACCTTGAGATTTCTGGTCTAGAACGCTTCTCAATCTATGCCTAAGTGTTAGAATAACCTAACTGGCACAACTTAAAGGGTGTCTTTTTATTCACATTTTTACCTCGCATTTTTAAAATAAAAGAACCTCTTCTCAGGGTGCCAGAGAGACAGGTCAGTGTTCTGCCTTTTCTCAGGTGGCTGAGAAATGAAAACCTTTTTGTCTTTAATAATTTGTCCTCAGTAAGCAACACACAAAATCTAATCTAATTCCCAGTCATTAAGCTAGGTAAAATACTAAACAAACCTTAATCCTGTTTTAGCAGTACTTGTCACTGTTTCACTATCTCCCTAACTGTGAATAGTGCTGATGTCTCTCTGTGGGAGATGGCATTTTACTGCTACTTCCCAGCCAGAAGTCCTGTCTGCTGACATAGTTTGACACAGGAAGTGATGGTCAGCATTTGAATGCCCAAGAGAAGCTGGAGACTTTTCACCGTTGTTTTAAGGTAAGTTCTGCTATTTAACAGGGAAAAACATGTAGAAATACTAAGTTCATGTATCTAAAAGGCAAATCACTAAGGGATAGAACTTACCTTCAAACAACGGTAAAGCTCTCCTGCTTTGAGGACTTTGTTAACCTGTTTCTTATCATTTTTGGAGAAATGTAACCCCTTCCAATTGCGAGTACTTTTTGCTATCAAGTTTTCCTATCAAGATGCAGCTTTATTTTAAATTGCATGAACCTAATGGGTTAATACCACAATTATTTAATCTGAAAGGTTTTATTGTGAAGAGGGTAAAAACACAGACTCCGGAGGCAAACTGATTGTGTTTGAATCCCAACTCAGCCACTTACCAGCTATGTGACCTTGGGAAGTTACTTAGCCATTCTGTGCCTCAGTTTCTTTCCTATCAAATGGAGATAATAATAGTACCTACCTCATTAAATAATTCTGGGTACACAGTAAGTATTCAATATGTGCTAGCTATTGTTATTATTAATATGATTAATTGAAATATATGTCCTTAACATTTCTTAGTCCAGTATCCTATTTTTTGTGCTGTAAAACTTAGACCTCTAATCCCTTAAATGTGTCCCATCTGGACACAAAACTAGCAGATACCTAAGTATTTGGAATGTCAAATTACGTCCCTGCACCTCTGGTATCTGAAGTCTACAGTTCTCTCTTTAACCAAGAGTCACTTCATTCACTCAGCAAGCATTTATTCCACATTTATTTATCAGGTGCTGTGCTAGGTAGAAGATATAGACAACCGAACGGGCAATTACTGTAGGTGCTCTGAGGGTTTCACAGGAGGAAGCACATGTAAGGTGAACTCCTGACCAGCCCTTGAGGGTTAAGAAAGTGGATGAAATGATATCTAAAGTTGAGTTGAAGGATACGTAGAATTAGATGGGGGTGGGAAATGATTGAATGAGAGTGTTCTAGCAGAGAAAAAGCATGCGAGCATGTGAATAATGAATTGGGGAGGAGCTTTGATGGAAATGGGGAGATGATGTTGGCCAGAGTGAGGACAGTGGCTGGTTAGCTGGAGATAATAATCCTGGAGAACCAGTAGGACTTGATGATGGACTGGATGAGAGGGAATCGGAGAGGAAGGAAGCAGGGATGGACGGCCAGGTGTCTGGCTGAGGTGCTGGTAGAAATGATAATCCTGGATAAGAAGCAGATCTGTAGGAAACAACAGGGGAAAGAATCTACTGACAAGTTTTGATATGTTGAGTTTGAGGTTACCTTTGAGAGTTAAGTTGAGTATAGTAGTCTGGAGCTCCTCTGTCCAATAGAAATATAATGGGAGTCACACATGTGATTTTAAGTTTTCTAGTAGCCACACTTTTTTTTTTTAAGGTAGAAACAAACAGGTGAAATGAATGTTAATGAGACATTTATATTTTATAATTCACAGTGTGTCTCAATTTGGACTCATCATTTTGAAGTGTCCGGTGGCTACCGTAGGACAGTGCCGTTCTGGACCTAAGGAGCTTATTTAGGCTGCAGATTGGGAACTGCGAATTAGTATGCATATAAATGATAACTGAAATTTATGCATAGGTGAGATCAGCAATGTGTAGAAAGAAAATACTGATATTTAAGGGATAGGAAGAGAAAGAGCAACTAACAAAAGAGAATGAAAGAGATTGGCAGTTCTGGTGCTTCTCAGAGGGTTCCATTAGGAGCTGCCCATGATCCAGCACTTGCCATATTTGCATGGAAGTTGTTAGTTGCAGGGGAAAAAAAAGCAAAGGAATATGTTCATTTTCCATTCCTCTTAAGTTTACGAGGCTCTATCTTAAGTTTTTTTCAGCAGAAAGCAATGTACCTGGGATATGTTTTTGTAGTTCCAAGCCAAATGTACTTTGTTGAATTATACTTTAATGATACAGCTTTAATTTTATACATTGTCAGTATATTAAAATGTTCCTCAACTGCCTCTCTTTTGCAAAACTGTTGTCTATATATATAACATGTTTGTTATTACAGATCAGTCTCAACGAGGTAGCCTGTTCACTCTCTTTTTGAACAATCCTCTAATGGCCTTCCTATTTGTCTCTGGATTGTCAAGCATGCGTAGAGGCCTATGGGAAAAGTGTCAAGAATATCTTCGAAAAATCAACCGCGATATTGCCCAGCTACTGACCCATTCACGTTCAATAGGTACCCTACTAATCTAACTGCACACTTAACAGAATGTACTATAATGGTTTAAAATTGTTTAAATTGTTTGAATTTGTAAAGGTATTTGTTGAAGGCAGGAAAGTTGAGAAGGTTTTCCTGAACATTTCTTCCCTTTTGAAATGTATTTTCCACTTAAGTATCCTTTTACTGTCACTTTTCTCCTCTTTGCAGATCAGGCATTTCTCCAGTTCTTTGGAGATGAATTTCTTCGCTTGCTTCTCACAAGATTTATCTTTTGTTCAGCCACCATGAGGATGCACAAGATTTTTCGGGTAGGCAAAGAATATCATTAAAGATCAATTTTGCCATTTTAGGTATTTAAGAGTCATATATTATATTTCACTTGTATTAAATAAACTTTGACTAGATCCAATATAATATTCACACATTAATATGTAAGGTATAAAGATGAACAATCTAAGGCACATCTGAGTAGCTACCACCCAGTTTAAGAAGCAGAAAGTTTTCATTGCCTTTGAGGCCCCTCTGTGGGTCCTCCTGATCCTGTCTCCCCTCTCAAATGAAACTAAAACCCTGAATTTTATAATTGTCATTTGCTTTTCTTTATGGTTTTGTCACATGTTTTTGTGTTCCTACACAACATGTTCATGGATCCATATTGTATGTATTCTTCTACATCTTGCTTTTTGACTCACTGTTACGTTCCTGAGATTGAGCCATGTTGATGACTGACTGTAGCTTTCATTCATCCGTTTTCACTGCTATATAGGATTCAATTGTTTGACTGTACATCCCAAATTACTCATTATCTACTGATAATGGCCATTTGGGTTGTTTCTGGTTTGTTATTATTATAAACGATGCCACTGTGAAATCTTCCATCAGTTACCTGGCACACATGTGTAAGATTTTCTCTGCAGAACATACTAGTAGTGGACTGCAGAGTCAGACACTATAGATGTATTCAGCCTTACTAGTTAAAGCTCTGGTTATACCAGTTTACGCTTGCAGTAGCTGTGTGTAAGAGTTGCTATTGGTCTAATCCTTGCCAACACTTGTTGCTGTCATTCTTTGTGTTTCATGTGGATCTGGTGGATGTAAGTAGTAGCTGGTTGTGGTTTCAAATGTCATTTCTGGGATTACTCTTGAGGTTGAACAACTTTTCATATGTGTTACTCTGTGTTCTTCTTTATGAAGAGTGTGTTCAAGTCTTTGGTCTGTTTTGCTCTAAGTAGTTTGTTTCTTTCTGTGTATTCATGTAACTATGTAACACTCTTCAGTGAGGTTTTAAAAAATTTAGCCATTTTTCACTTCTTATAAGTAACATTTGGTTCTTTTTCAAATACGCTTAAATATTTTCAAAAGTCTTTTGCCATTTTTAGTTTTAAAATATGATATTTTTTCCATTTTATGATCATAATTTTAAAATGTGAAAGAGTTGTGCAGTGAATACCCATATACACACTAGCTGGATTCTGCAGTTAACATTTTGGTATATTTGCTTTCTCACATATTTGTCCATTTATCCATCTCTCTTTTTTCAATCATCAGTTCATCTCAGTTGTTGATGCATTTTGAAGTAAACTGTGGACTTCACCCCTCAACACTTCATCATGCATATAAATAACTGAAATTTATATTTATTTACTTACTTCTTTTTTTAATGTAAAGTTTACATACAGTGAAATGCACAGAACTGAAGTGTACCACTAGATGAGTTTTGACAAATACGTACTCCTTTGTAACTCAAACCCCAATCAAGTCATACAACATAGCATCATTCCAGAAAATTTTCTCCACACCCCTTTCCAGTCAGTCCACTACCCATTATCCCAGAGACAATGCTTTTTTTATTATTTTCACTACAGATTAATGTCACCTATTCATGAACTTGAATTATACAGTGTAAACCTTATTTGATCAAGCTTATTCTTAAGATTCATCTGTGTTGTTTCATGTAGAAGTAACTCATTCCTTTTGAATAGTTCCATTTTCTGAATATATCACAGTTTATTTAGGCCTTCTCTTTTTTTTTTGGCTTCGTCAGGTCTTAGTTGTGGCATGCGGGACCTTCGTTGAGGTGTGTGGAATCTTTCGTTGTGGCTCACAGGCTTCTCTCTGGTTGTGGCACGTGGGCTTCTCTCTAGTTGTGGTGCACGGGCTCCAGGGTGCATGGGCTCTGTAGTTTGCGGCGCGAGAGCTCTCTCATTGAGCCCCACAGGCTCAGTAGTTGTGGCGCGTGGGCTTATTTGCCCCACGGCATGTGGGATCTTAGTCCCCCAACCAGGGATCGAACCCACGTCCCCTGCATCAGAAAGTGGATTCTTTACCACTGGACCATGAGGGAAGTCCCCTAGGCCTTCTCTTTTTGATGAACACTTGGGCAGTTTTAAACTTTTGACTATTATAGATAAAGTGACCATGAACATTCCTATACAAGTCTTTTCCAAAGACTTAACGTTTTGAGTTTTCTTGGTCATAGAGTAGGTATGTTTTTAGTTTTATAAGAAACTGCCAGACTTTTTCTCAAAGTAGTTGTGTCATTTTCTGTTCCCAGCAACTGCATGTGAAAGTTGCTCTACATCCTTGCCAACACATAGTGTTGTCAGTCTTAAATTTTAACCAGTCTGTTGGATTTATAGTGGTATCTCTTTGTATTGGTTGGCCAAAAAGTTCATTCGAACCTTTTGGCCAACCCATAGTTTCAATTTGCATTTCACTGATGAATGAGGATATTGGACATCTTTTCATGTGCTTGTTAGCTGCATTTTATCCCATTCTGTTGGCTTGCCTTTTCGTTTTCTTAACAGTGGCTTCTGAAGACTAAACTTTTAAAATTTTGATGAAGTTTGAACTAATCAATTTTTTTTTCTTTTGTGGTGTGTTTTATCTAAGAAATCTCTGCCTATCCCAAAGTCACAAAGATTTTCTCCTATGTTTTCTTCTAGGAGTTTATAGTCTTAGCTTTTACATTTAGTTCTATGATATGAGTTAACTTTTGTTTACAGTGTGAAGTAAGGGTTAAAATTTCTTTTCAGTATGGGTATGAAATTGTTCTAGTATCTTTTGTAGAAAAGATTATCCTTTTTTCATTGAGTTACTTTTGTTATTTTTTGAAAATCAGTCAACCATATATGTATAGGGATATTTCTAGACTCTAAATTCTGTTCCATTGACTGATAACATTTTTCTCTAATATACTGCTGCCGTGATAATTGTAGGTTTATAATAAGTCTTGAAATCCTTGTAGTGTGAGCCCCCCCGCCACTGCCAAAATGTTTTACGTGTTTTAATAGTTTTAGATCCTTTGCATATCAATGTGAATTTTATATTTTGATTGGGATTGCATTTAAATCTATATAATCAATCTGTGGAGAGTTGTATTTTAATAATATTGAGTCTTCCAATGAATTAATATGGTATATCTTCCCATTTATTTAGGTCTTCTTTAGTTTCTCTCACCAATATTTTGTGGTTCTCATCATACAGGTCTTACATGTGTCTTATTAAATTTATTCCAGAGTATTTCAAGTTTTGATGATTTGTAAATAGAATTATATTTTTTATTTCATTTTCCAATTATTTGTTGCTGATACATAGAAACAAATGTTTTTATGTATTATCAGCAAATAATGTTTTCTAAATTAACCTGGGGGACTTCCCTGGTGGTCCAGTGGTTAGGACTTCGCATTCCAATGCAGGGGGTGCAGGTTCGATCCTGGTCAGGGAGCTAAGATCCCATGTGCCTTGCGGCCAAAAAGCAAAACATAGAACAGAAGCAATATTGTAACAAATTCAATAAAAACTTTAAAAATGGTCCACATCAAAAAAATCTTAAAAAAATAATAATAAATTCACCTGTATCCTGCAGTCTTGCTAAATTGAAGTATTTGCTTTGTTACCTTTCTGTGTATTCCTTAAGGTTTTCTATTTACATGATCATGTCATCTTCAGACAAAGGCAGTTTTACGTCTTCCTTTCCAATCTGTATGCCTTTTATTTTGTGTATGTGTGTGCTTTTTTCAGGGCTAGGTCTTAGCAAAATGGTGAATAGAAGTAATGAGAATGAATATCCTTGCCTTGTTCCTGGTTTTAAGGGAAAAATTAATCATTTACCATAAATTATAATGTTAATTGTTAGTTTTTCATACACACCCTTTTTCAGGTTGACTGAGCTCCTTTCTATTCCTATTGCTGAGAGTTTTTATCAGGAATGGGTATGAAAGATTGTCAAATACTTTTTTTCTGCATTAATTGATCCTGATATATATTAATTCTGTTAACATGGTGAATAGCATTGACTGATTTTCTATTAGTAAGTCAACCTTGTATATCTGGGCTAAACACATTTTGTGGTCATGTATTATCCTTTTGCATTGTTGGATTCATTTTGCTAGTATTTCCTTTTGGATTTTTGTATCTGTTTTTATGAATGATTATAGTATTTAATTTTTTCTTGTGATGTCTTCATGTGGTTTTGTTATCAGGTTAGTGCTGACTTCATAAATTGAGTTGGGGTGTGTTTCATTCTCTTGTATTTCTTAAAGAGTTTCTTTTCAATTGGCATTATTTCTTCCTTGAATGATTGGTAGAATTCATCAGTGAAGCCATCTGGACCTGGAGTTTTCCTTTTGGGGATGTTTCAAATTATGAATTCAGTTTCAAAGGCTATTCATGTTTTCTATTTTGTTCTTAGTTTTAATCACTTGTGTCTTGCAAGTCATTTTCTAATTTATTGCCAAAAAATTGTTGATAATATTTCTTTATCCTTTTAGTCTCTGTAGACTCTCTAGTGATCTTTCATGACTCATATTGGTAATGTTTCCTGTCTTTTTTTTTCCAGTCTAGCTAAAGGTTTGTTAATTTTAATGATCTTTCCAAATAAACAGCTTTTACTTTCATTGATTTTTTTTTTACTACTGTTTTTCTCTTTTCTACTTAATTTATTTCCATTCATACTTTATTATTTTTCTTCTTTTTAATTACTTTTATTTTAATTTGCTCTTTTAATTTCTATGTTTTAAAGCTTAGATTGAAAACCTTTTTTCTCTTCTAGTACAAGCACCTACCCTTTAAGCTTAACTGCTTTAGTTATATGATTTAGTTATATGATTTCAATACTTTTAACTTTATTGAGACTTGTTTTATGACCCAGCATGTGAATTATCTTGGTGAAGATTCTTTCTGCACTTGAAAAGACTATGTATTAGATGCTATTCTAATATATGCTATTAGATGTATGCTTCTGCTATTATTAGATGGAGTGATGTATAAATGTCAATTCAGCTTGATGTTCCAAGTATATTAAATAGTGTTCTTCAAGTCTTCCATATTCTTATCTGATTTTCTGTCTCCTTATTCTATCCCTGATAGAGAAGTATCTAAACCTCTAATTATACTTGTGAATTGGTTAGTTTCTCATTTTGGTGCTGTTTTTTCATTGTTCATTTTGAAGCTGTTATTGAGTTTGTACATACTTAGAGTTGTTATGTCTTGTTGAAATTACCCATTCATCATTATGAACTGTCTTTATGTGTGGCAGTATTCCTTGATCTGCAATCTAGTTTGTGCAATATTAATATAACTATACCACTTTTCTTCTGGTTTGTGTTTGTATGGCAAATCTTGTTTTATTCTTTTACTTTTAACCTATATCTGTCTTAATATTTAAAGTGGAATTCTTTTCAACAACATTAGGTCCTGCTTTTTTATCTAGTTTGACCATCTCTACCTTTTACTTGACATTTGTAGTTTTAAATTACATTTAAATTAAGTATAATTCTTAATATAGTTTGAGTTAAATATACTATTATTTGTTTTCTATTTGTCCTGGCTGCAGTTTGTACCTTTTTTCTTTCTCTCCTGCCTTCATTTTCATTCGACTTAATTGAGGTTTTGTTTTGTTTTAGAATTTTATTTTAATAACACTGTAGATTTATGCTGTATCTCTTGTTTTGCTTTTTTAATATCACTTCACATTTAATGTAATTATCTTACAATAGTATCATTCCATTTTCTCCCTCCCAGTCTCTACTATTATTGTCATTTGACTTTTGAGTATGATATATACTATTTGATACTTTGTGGTTATCATAGCATTAAACAGTCAATTATCTTTTTTTTTTTTTTTTTTGCCACACCATGCAGCATGTGGGATCTTAGCTCCCTGACCAGGGATCGAACCCGCACACCCTGCAGTGGAAGTGTGGAGTCTTAACCACTGGATCGCCAGGGGAATTCCTAAAAAAATTTTAATGAAGAGGAAAAAGCTTATATATTTATTATTTCTGGCACTCTTGATTTCTTTCTTTAGATTTAATTTTCCATCTGGTGTCATTTTTCTTACCACAGAATTTCCTTTTTCATTTCTTATAGTGCAAATCTGGTGGTGATTAATTCTCTCATTGCTTATTTATCTGAAACAGTATTTATTTCACTCTGGTGTTTTGTGAACCATGGGTTATTTAGAAATATGTTACTTAGTGTTTAAATTTTGGGAATTTTCAAGATATCTTACTGATTTCTAATTTAATTCCTTTGTGGTCAAATAGTATGCTTTGTATGGTTTGAGTCCTTTTAATTTATTGAGACTTGCTTTATTGTCTAGAATGTGGTCTATAATGGTAAATGTTCTAGGGACACTTGAAATGAATGTATCAATATATGCTGCTACTGTTGAATGAAGGGTTCTATAAATGTCTGTTAGATCTCCTTGGTTTATAATGTTGTTCAACTTCTTTATAGCCTTACTGATTTTCTGAATAATTGTTCTATTATTACAATGTGTAATGTGTGTTTTCCTCTGGCTGTTTTTAAGATCTTCTCTTTACATTGGTTTCCTACAATTTGATTATGATGTACTACCTTGATATGCTTTTCTTTGTTGCTTTCTTCCTGCTTGGGGTTTATTGAGCATCTTGGAGCTATCTAAATATCAAGATATTTAAGATATTTTAGAATACTTTTGGCCATTATTTCTTCAAACATTTCTCTACTTCTCCCTTTCTCTTTCTGGAGCATCAATTACATATATGTTAAACAACCTAATATTGTCCTACAGGTCACTGATTTGCTCTTTTTTTTTTTTTAAGTGAAAAAAGGTTTATTTACATGCTCTTCATTTTTTAAAATGTCTGTTTTCTCTCTGTGTTTCAGTTTCTGTTGTCTTCAACTTTACTGATGTTTTCTTTTGCAGTGTCTAATGTGCTCTTAATCCTATATCCATTTAGTTTTTCATTTCAGGGATTACATTTTTCTCACCTCTAGAAGTTCTTTTTGGTTCTTATAACATTTTCCATTTTTCTCCTCATTATATTTATGTTTTCTTTTGTGTTCTTGAATGAATAATAATAGCTAAAGTCTTTACCTACTAATATACTGTATTCTCTATCATTTATAGGTTTGTTTTTATTGGTTTTTTCTACTGGTTAGGGGTCTCATATTTCTAATTCTTTGTATGTTTAGTAATTTTCTGTTAAACTGTGAGCATTATGAATTTTCTGATGTTGAATTCTGTATTTTGTTGTCTTTAAAGAGTGTTGGGCTTTGTTCTGGCAGGAGTTAAATTACTTGAACATCTTTTTGACCTTTCCCTGGCTTGTTTTTAAGCTTTTTAAGGGCAGATTTATTACAGTAGCATTAACATACAGAGGTAGATTTATTTCAGCCTAGTACTAAGAAGCATGATTTCTCTGGGGTCTCTTTTATATGTCCACTGTTTCAACACATATTCTCCACCCTTGGGGTGTTTGGTCGGAATTCAAACATGTCCCAGCCCTGTGTGAGCTGAGAGAATTGTTCAGATTACAGTAGCCCCCCAGCAGTTCCTGGTTTTTTGTTTTTTTCTTTTTTTAGGGTTTTTGAGCTTTTCATTATTGTCACTCCTCATAGTATTTAGTGTGGTAAAACGAAAATTTGGTCTCTGTAATATGTAATTACTGAGGCCTACAGGCACAAGAGAGATAGGAATGACCTTTGAATATATGGACCGTCATGTTAGATGTATAGAAAAGTGGTAATTTATTTTTTCAGTAAATTTTAAGTATGTGGCAAAATTGTAGTCTATAGAAAGTACCAAATGAAGAAGAATTTCCAAATGAGAATCACTTTATTCTTGAAATTGTCTTCTTCTTTTGCTTCCATGTGATTACAAAAACTATTTTCTTTTATTAGTCCTTTTCTGTCCTTTTTTTGTTTTTTCCCCTGATCTTTCATCTCTCTTTCTAGGGACTCTTTTTTTCACTCTCTTTGCTAATATGCTTAGAAACCTCATCCATTTTCACGGCTTTTAATATTTATTTTCATGTAGATTGTATCAGTGTATATATTATATATGTATATAGTATATAGTATGACATAAACTGCTCAAACCTGTCCTTCTTCTTTTTTAAAAAATTTATTTATTTTATTTATTTATTTTTTGGCTGCATTGGGTCTTCATTGCTGTGCATGGGCTTTCTCTAGTTGCGGTGAGCGGGGACTACTCTTCATTGCGGTGTGCGGGCTTCTCATTGCGGTGGCTTCTCTTGTTGCAGAGCACGGGCTCTAGGCGCACGGGCTTCAGTAGTTGTGGCTCGCGGGCTCTAGAGCACAGGCTCAGTAGTTGTGGCGCATGGGCTTAGTTGCTCCGCGACATGTGGGATCTTCCCAGACCAGGGCTTGAACCCGTGTCCCTTGCATTGGCAGGCGGATTCTTAACCACTCTGCCACCAGGGAAGCCCTCAAACCTGTCTTCTGAGATACGGTCCTGAATTTTCAAATTCTGGTGGACGGGCTGTCCTCTTTGTATAGCCCATTACGTTAAATAAAATATACCTGAAACCTGAAGCTTTATACTATCCCCAAACTATCTCCTCCTTTACATCTCTTTTTCTCTGAGTAGCTCTCAACTCTTCTTTCAAGTCATCCATTCCTGAAATCTTAGTCATTTTTGACACCTCCTTCTCCTATAATTAATTGCCCAGGCCCATTAGTTTGACCTTTTCAACGTTTCCCATGTCTTTTCTCTCATTTTAATTTCTACTGAAACATGTATTTATTTATTCATTAACAAATACTTTTTGAAATTCTGTGTATTTTAGGATTTTTCCCCCCAGCAAGTAGGAATTATATGGTTTCCACAATATGGCATAGTTCCCAGAAATGATAGGCCCCAGTAAATATTCATGAAATAACTCACTAAATGAATATATTGGGTTGAACCATATGAACTTATCATTTTTTGGGTCAAAATGGTCAAATGTCAGCAATTTTGTATGTTCAACAACTATATTACCAATAGGAAGGAGAATGTGCATATTAATATTAAGTTACTTCTTAATACTGTTCATATTAACAGTAATATTAATGTGTATAATTTTCTTTCCTTAAACTATAAAATTGACTTTTCTCTTCTTTGTTTACCAGGAAACACGAAATTATCCAGAATCATATCCACAACTGCCAAGGGATGAAACAGTGGAGAACCCTCACCTCCAGAAGCACATTTTGGAATTAGCATCCATTCTGGATGTGCGAAACGTGTTCCTTGAGAATACCATAGACGACTATTAAAACAAAAATCCTCTGTTGAAACAAGTTTTCATTTGCCACAGATTTTAAATGGTGCAGTTTTCTAATGTGATGACAGACACATAGTGGTGTTATTTAGCTTTTATTTTTCAATTTAGGACCACCATTTTAAAAACAAGCTGAAAAAAATTGTTCACACTTTTAGGGTAACTGTTTTAAAATACAGTATTTCAGGTCTTTTAAAAACTCGATTAATCTTGGAATTTTTATTTTTTGGTTTTGAGGTACGGATACTTACCTCTAACATCTGATCCTACACTCATATAGTCACTATTCTCACCCTGAGAAGAGTAAATCATTTATTTTTGTATAATGAGGAAAACCCAACTCTTATACTTGGACCTTAAATGTGTGGATTTGGAAAATATGTAATTGTTCACAAATATGAAACTAGCCAGCATGGACTACTAAGAATCAAGAACAGAGCCCTTCCATAATATTTCTTTTCATTCCAAGTTAGTAGATAGAAAAATATGTGATTCTTTGAAGCCTAATCAAGATAGTTCTTAAAAGCATTTAATTCGTTTAAATGCTGTCAAAATTTCAGTAACTGTATAGGATTGATTTGCATCTGAAAAGCTGAATCTTTAATTGGGGTCTTGAGATGATACATATCATTTGGAATGTGTGAGTCCTGTGTTATCATAAGATATGTTTGCATATTTTGTTTTCTTTGTAGTCTTTGAATGCTGGAAGTGAAAAACAATAACTTTTAAATCTTTCAGTCAAAAAATCAGATTGTCGTTTTCATAATACAGTGTTTGCATAGGAATTCCATTTAAACTTTTATTAATTAATGAGATCAAGTTTAAAGACTGTCTAGGTTGAGGTCTGTGGTATACAGTAGAGAGTTTGTAATCTTTTTGCCTAGTTCAGATTTATGAAACTTCAGAGTAGTTACTAATTTTAGTTGAGGGTAACTGAATTGTTATATAATTAAAATGGAAGTTGCTTTTGCATTGACAATTTGGAAATCAGGTTTTTAAAAACTCCTTATATTTACAATTTTATATTTCATGCACAAGTTTTTTATTATTTTATATAGGACCCAGTGTATTATATAAAGATTTTTGTGTTTTTTCTTCCCTTTCATCCTCTTCATAATTTTACAGGCACTAGCTATGATTTCTTTTCCCTCTTTTGACTCCCCAGCATTCAAGTTCAGAAATCTATGAATCAAAAGCCCTTCTACCTAATTTTCTGTACAGGCTCACAACTCTACCTCTGGCAGTCCCAGGGGAAATGAGGTGTTTGCTTTTGGTGCCTCTTTCCTATGTCCCTAGGGAAATTTTACTGTAATATTTTTAACTTGGTTTTTATTTCTAACATACAGAATTATTTTGGTCTAAGTTATTCATATACGTGTTCCAATTTGTTGGTTTTTCATCTGAAGTCTTGAAGTTATTGTTTTTGGGTTTGGGAGCCTTTTGGGTTTTTTAATTAATTTTTTAAAAGTCATTTTTGTTTGTTCTTTTAAACATTATTTCAGAAGGCTTTGGAAAAGTTACCCTGGAGAGAGATTTCCTTTGCTAGTGGGTTTTCATTATCAGATAAAGACTGCTTTCCTTTTTTTTTTCCCCCAGTACCTTAATAAACTTCATAGCTTTCCTTTCATAACAGTGTTCACCTGAACTACAGCAATAGACTGTCCTTAGTTATCTGACCTCTTGTTTCAATTCCCCTGAAGTTCTGTGCCAGTAAGATTCCTAGCAACACATATTCTTCTGTTCTCTGATGCTTAAAATAATATTTATCATCCTGAGCTTTATCCTCACTTGATTAACATAAAGAACACTGGTTTGAGAAGTAGGAGACCTGAGTTCTAATCCTGGCTTTCCTGGTAACTAGCTTTATGCCCTTTGACAAGTGTCTTCATGTCTCTGCTTTTTAGCACTCTCATCTGTAAAATGAAGGCATTGGCCCAAGGTTCTGTCCAATTCGGTGGTTCTATAATTTGAACTCTCGGTTCCAAAAGATATTGATTTTCCCACCCCTGCCACCTGGAAAATTGGTTTCCCTTATTTTAGTATACACAACATTTTCTTTTCTATATCATTTTTACCTAGTTTTTGTTCAAGAAAATATCTGGGTCCCACTTAGTTGTTGTAGAAACTAGTTCAGAGAGAGAATCTCTGGAAGAAATTAGAGCTTTTGTTATTAGTAACATGTTTGTCTAAGAACAAGGGGTCTTGGAACTCACAGCTAGTGTTTAGATGATGACCTTGCTCCTCAGGTTAATAGTAGTGTAATTCCTTACTGGTGGTTAAAAATTTAAAGTGAACTGAAATGATCTTGAGAGGAAAACTGTGCTGGAAAATTCTAAACTATTGTTTCATTCATGCCTTTAAAAAAATGTGTATTGAGCAACACTATACTCCAGATTTTGTCCTAGGCTTTGGTGAACCAGACAACGTAGACTTAAAAGTCCTTGTTTTCATGAAGCTTATATTCTAGTAGGAGGAATCAGGCAATAAATACAATAAATAAGTAAATTTATGTTAGAAAGTTTTAAATAGTATGAAGAAAATTTAGAGCGTGGCAAGGGAAATTTTTCGTTTGTTTTTAGGCAGAGAATAATGTTCAGTGAGTGATTGGGGTAGGCCTCATTGTGAAGGTTACATTTGTGCAAACGCTTGTATTCCTTTGTTGTTGTTTTTTTTTAACTTTTTGTTATGAAAATTTAAAACATACACAGAGTTTAATGAACCTTTTATACCCATTACCCAGCTTCTACATTTTAAGACCTTACTTTAATCGAGGAAGAGGAAATGAAAAAGGACAATCACTCAATGGGCTCAAGACGACAATGGCAGAGAATCTTATTTTCTCAATATATACTGCTCCCCTTTATGAATATTAAAATGTTAAACCCTTTATTTATTTTTAGAATTCATAGAAATTTAAATTTTGGAACTAAGAACAAAGCAAAACAATGGGAAAGGGCACTTCTTTGCTTTCAAATTGCACAAACTCCCCCCTGGAGATTCTGATACAGTGTCTCACCTCACCTAAGAACCACTGTAAACAAAATAGTGTAAGAGTGCAAGAAGTCAGTTATATACAAAACAAAATTAAGCACAATGGAATTGTTTTCTCTTTCTTTGTCCGTATCTTTCTGAAGTTGATAAAGCAACTATCTTCCCTAATTTACAGAAGAGAAAGCTGAGACCCCAAAAAACTGTCAGTTTTTTTTCATAAAGATGGAGCTAGAACTAAAACTCAAATCTCCTAATCTCAGCCCAGTCTTTCCAGTAGCTCAGGTTGCTTTCTATAATGAACAAGAAAGAAATAATTAGAGATTTATATTTTGGCACAAAAGCTATGGTATTTTTTTAATATATCAAATATTGAAACCAGTAAATCAATCAGCCCCAGCAAATTTTTATTTATTAATTATAAAAAAATCCACAAGTCAGACATTTTATCTTTGATTTTAGCCAGGGTATATCCTTTGTGTATGTGTGTGTGTGTTTTCTTCCTAGGAAGTGGTGCTCTCAAAAACCTCTCAAAGCACATAGAATTTATTGTACCCTTTATATTTTTACCAAGTTGAAATGTTTTGAGATTATAAAAGTAAAGTGCAATCTAGTCATGACTGAAATTTTCCTGGTAAAGGATCTGGATTTTATTTTTTCTCACTTGTGGCTACTATGCTTTGTTTTCTTCTTGCAGTAGTATTCCCTGAGACAGATTAGGTGGTGATTGAACTGAATTTCTTTGAGGTAAAGGGAAAAGCAACAAATCCGATTTATATATTAATTATGAGAGCTTTCATTAGCATTTTTCTCCAAGTTTAATCTCTGACCTGTGTGAGTTAGTAACTTTCTGTCTCTTAGAAGGGTTTTGGACTTTGTTGAAAAATCTTGTACTTAGTTATCCACAGAGACTTGTAATCAGTCTGATATACAGAGAATATTCTGGACAGGAAATATAGTAAGGTACCAAGGTCTGCAAACTTGGCTACTGCCTGTGATTCAGAACCACCTCCCCATCCTAAGTGAGTAAAAAGATTTGATATGAATATGAATGGTATGAATCTCCTGGTGATATTTTGGGTGTATATGTTCCTGTATGTTTGTTTGGAGAGTATTAAGGATATTTACATTGAGGGCTCTTTGTTGTCCTTATTTATTTGAAACTCTTATTATATTTGCAGTGGCATGTATATATTTTCATGATGCTGAATCTCTGTGTATACTTTTTGTATATATGTACATATTTGTAAATATATGGTATGCAGAGATACAGTATGTGTATATTATATACCCATACCCATTGTGGGCTGAATTTATTTAAGTTCTGTGAGGACATCATGGTGGCATTGTTCATGCTGCTGTAATTAGGTTGTGGCTGTATCTCAATCGTGAGCCTCTATTTTGAGGGGCTTGTGTTTGGGTAAAATGGACTAATGTGGAGTTGAAATTAGGACATGAAGATCTTAACAGAAAGCTGAATATTCTTAGCTTTAAAATCATCTGCCAATTTCCATTTAAACTGATGATAAATTAGTGATATAAACCTGAAAAACCTAAGTATGTGAAACTGAGACACCAGCAGGTTCTTAAGCTATATTAGTACTTTATTTTCTTGCCTGTAGTTGGGTATTATTACTTAGTAACATACGTATTTATACTGAGAATCAAGGGGCAGTGGAAAAAATTACTTTGATCACATTTCAAAATAGATAGGAAAATGTCCTTTAAATAGGGAAATATGTTCCTAGTTGCCATTTTAATGCCTGATACCACAGTTTAATTTTGGAACAATTTTTTTTCCACCAGTGTGTCTCATATGTCTCTGTGAGGCAGAAAAAGGAGCATTAGGTAGAGGAGGGCTTTACCTAGGTGGAGTCGAATTTAATGAGGAACAAGAGGTTGATAACCTTTATATTTGCAGCAGCTGTGATTAATTTAGTCTTGGCATTTCTAACTAGAGATTTTTCTTATTGGAACTGCATATCAAAGATGAGTATGCTTATCTGAGAAAATGCTTCCAGTGAATAAAATGCCTCCAGTTGTATTTCTTTGTCTCTGTGAGACCACTGTGTTCTGCAAATTGATATATTCACACACGAAGTAGGATTCTTAATATTAGGTGCATGGCGTGCTATAAAAGTGGGGCCTTCAAACCTCTACCAAGAATGACAGGTAGGGGAGGATAAGAGGATAGTAAATATGTGCAGTGCCAATTTGTGAACCTATGGAATATCACAGAGATCAATATTCGGTTACTCCTGTCTTCACTGGGCATGTTTATTTGCACGGAAGAGTGTAGGAGATATTTAATATACACTTGAATACATTCACCACAAAAATTAAGTAGGGGTTATTTTTTTGCTTGATAAAATATAACTGCAAACAACTGTTTACCCCATTATTCTTCAGAAGATTAAATCTATCTGATCCAATTTTAAATTATCTTAAAGAGAAAAGTCAGGAGTCAATTCTACTGTCCTCCAAAATGTTACGTTTGCCTCTTCGTTGTATTTTTAATATGTCAGCCAAGTATTCAGAACACTTCTCAATTACAATGTTAAATTTAAAATAAAGTTGTAATAGCCTTTTTCTTAAATACATATTAAAATTTGGTGATGTATTCTTTCTGAGAAAATCAGTGAAAACGTTCATAATGTCTGATGTTCGAGTTGTTTTAGTAACCAAATCATTTATTGCAACCGCAGAGTAGCAGAGCAGATGTTATGCTATTTAAAATTCATGGAACTGACTCATGCTTAATGTGGACATTGATTTGAGGAGAGCAGCAGCATTTAGAAGTGTAGTAGATGAGACTGACATTGTGAATATGACCTCTGACTCTCTAACAGTCAGGCTGCAGTTAAATAAGAATTGCTTAGAAAACCAAGCCCTCTCCCCCTGTTCTCCTGCAGTCTTAGACATGGATACTTTATACCTGTTCATGCCGTACCTCCAGTTCTTTCCTGGATACTGTGACCACTTTACCTTAAAAAACAATTTTATTAAGGCAGTTCATCTTCCTCAAACGAGAATTTCAAAACATAATAATTACACTGTGTCCCAGCTTCACTGAATTTTTGAACACAGAGATTTATTAAACATGCCTTGTGTTTAAGGAAGGATAATTGATGTGTGAATGGAATCAATTACCTATTGAAGGGAAGGATGTCAGGATGATGTAGGGGGACATGCCCTTAAATGGGTAAAGATAAATGTATTAAATCAAGTGTAACTAATTTGTTGATGCCATAGAAATATTTCCTTTGGAATTCTGTAGATATGTTTTCTGAAGCTAAAATTGACATTTTTAACTTAGTTTGGTGTAATATTGACTTTTAAGAAGAATTCCATTTCTGTATAACGTTGTTAATCACTGACTGAAGCACCAATTCTTAATTTAAAAATATTTTTGTTAATTTGTGTTTTTTAAAAGTTATATTTTAAATTATCAAACTATTCTAAGCAGTATGATTTTTTAAAAACATTTGAACAGTGCTTTCAGAGTTTTTTAGCAGTTTGAGGTATACTAATTCTGCACTCCATATTCACTTAATCATAAAGCCTGAATTTGGTCATAGAACAGACTATAAATTGGGAATATTTTCCTATTTTGGTGGACAATTCCAGTCTACAGCCCAAGACAATCATCTTTTTAGGTGTAGTATTGTTTATTGAGACATTGGTAATTTTAGGGTTGAGATTTTTTTACTTTTCTGATAGCCTTATGGAATGAAGATTAAGAGAATGAGTGTTTATGTCACTTTTCAGAATGAGATGGGGAATTATAGCTAGCCTTCCTTTAGGTCTGCAGTAAACAATATTTAAAATTTTATGTTATATTACTAATATTCTTTTCTCTTTTGAAACTATCATGAATGTCCACTTATCTGTGATGGAAAATTAAGATTTGTAAACATTACAATTTGACCCATAAGTCTTTTCAAACATCAAATCAGTAAGATCAACCATTGTAAAATGTGAAATGATCATATATGATAATCCCAGAGTAAATATTTCCAAACCATATAGAAATAAACACAATTTAAATTAAAAAATCTATTCCTACCCTTCTTTGCATGTTACTGACCTTTTTCTAGATTATAGGTATGCGTTGTAATGTATTAAAAATCTGCAGGAAAAATTGCTTCAAATGTTTTAGGGCAATAAGAATTTTTATTTACTATTTCTTGCAGATTGAGTTTTTTTAAAAACTTTTGTTTCTTTTTTATTAAAAAGAACTCTTAATGGTTCAGTAAAATATTTTAGGACTTTGTGGCTTTTTATAGTTATCTGGTTACATTCCTTTCATCACATAGATCATATGACTAGTTCTCCAGCTGTTTTTTATTTGTTGTTTTTAATAAACCTTGCCACTCAACAATCAAGAGATATATTTTGGAGGCTTCTTCCTGTCAAAGTAGAAAGGTCTTAGGTAATAGGAAAGGCAGATGCAATGTCCTACCATTTTCATAGTAGAGTTTACAAATGAAGGAATTTATCCAAATAGGTTTATCTTCACTGTGTAGCACCAGTAAAAATAGTGGTTTCATTAATCATTGAATGTGATGAAGCAGTTTTAAATCATTTCCTACTTAGCTCTAAAGAATTTTGTCATTTCAGGCCACATTATTATTTTCTCTGAGTAGTTTCCATTGTGAGGTTGAATACCTTTTTCTTTATTCAAGTCATCACTAAAGGTTAAGATAATCAAATAGGAGTTAAAATAAGTTATATTTGGTCTTTTTTCCCTGAAAATAATGGTGAACCTATTGTCTGTATTATGGATATTAGGTAGAAATGCACTTGTTTCAATCATAGCAGAAATTACATTTGGAGAATATAATTACTTGATTTCCTAGTGGTGTGAAATACTTTTTAAAAATTGTGCTTGTCTGTAACTGAAATGTTATAGAATTGTAACACTATAAGGATTATAGAGGTATATTTATTAGCTCTCTTTGAGAGGTTGAAGCACAATAATTTTCACGTAACAGTTCTTATCCAAGTGCTGCTAATCTGTCGTGCAAATAATGAAGCTATTTGGTTGCCTATCTAGCTATTCACAAATCACTGTAATCCTTGAAATGTAGTCTTGTTGCTCATTTGTATTAAATTTTGGGTATTGTGGGTTAATACTTTAGAACAAAATCCATCAGTTCAGCTCTGTGAGACAAGAAACCATTTGGATTCACTAGTTTTATGTGTTCTCAGTAGAATTAAATTTGAAGGGGCTATTTACCACCAATGACTAAGGGGGAAAATTATATTGTCAATATCATTTGACTTGAACAACTGTGGTATTGTAAAAGTCTTATCTGTTGTGTTTCTAAATTGCTTAAGCCATACATACTCTTAAGGATGTTTTCCTATTGTGTTCCTTTTCAGCAGCCTTTTTCTGCTTTGTCTGTTATGGCTAATATGTCATAGATTTTAGAAATTGAGAAGTTATCAAAACATTTTATTTTCTTGATCATCACTTTTGACTCTTGTATGATACGTGATTTGTCAAAGGATAGCAAGCCTTTCACTACTTCAGTAAATGAATATCAGAGTAAACACTGTGATTCTGCAGAGCAGATTCAGTAGGCCCTTGTCTTTTCCAATGTTTTCTTCTGTTATATGGTGCCTACCACCTTGAGGGCTCTTAAATAATAGAGAATGGAGAGTTAAACATTGTTTTGATGTTTATTGAATAACAAGATTACAGAATATTTGATTTTTGTTGTCAGTGTATTGACATTTTTGCATTGATAAATGTTCTCTCTAGGAATGTGATTACATTCATCAGGTGTGAACTCTTGTAAATGAATTTTGTATCTTGAATTCACGTATATATTAAGTGTATCATCGATATAAAAATAAACATTATTTGCTTAAAGTTTCTGCTACTTCTTCAGAATTGTTGACAACATAAGGGCTAAACTGATAGGGTTTGCTTCTTTCAGATAATTCCTCGGTTACCTGAAACAGTCTTGAGGTTGAGGATTTGATGCTATTGTTTTAGTTTGTAAATTTCTTCTACGTCCTAGTCTTGGTTTTTTCCCTGCCCTCCTCCTGGTGGGACACACTGAGGGAGGGATTGTTTCAGGGGATTGGGTTGAAGCTGCTGGCCCTCGGGCTGGTGTTGGGTCTGGGCAAGAACATGTGCACCTTCAATGTGGAATGTCTGGCTTGGTTGGCATTGAGGATCCGGAGACCCGACGTAGGCTACCAATTTGTACTGTAACTTTGTACAAGGCAGTTTTACCTCTCTGGACTTCCTTCATCTGCCAAAAGTTGGAGGCCCATTAGTGGCTAGTAAAATGAATGTGGTGGGCTGCCGCTAGCGTGTGTTCCTAATGAAATGCAATATATCAGAGTGCACTATATAATAAGGGTATGATGATTCCGGAAACTCTTCTTTCAATGACACATTACGTGTCCTACAATGGGTCACAGGCACAAAACTTAAAACACCCGTTACGAAGCGCGAGTTCCCAGTACTAACGTGTGGAGCCACAGGTGCGTGAGGAAGGCGGCAGGGGCTTGCAGGGACAAGGCGGCCGTGTAGGGTGCAGACTGGGATGCAAGGAGAGGAGTGAAAAGTCTGGGTTAGGCCAGCGCAGCCACGGCCTGAGGTTTCCACGCCACAGGCTGGCACCACCGCAGCAATCAGTTCTTTCCCCTTTGCACCAGGCTCCTACCACTTCCCCCGCTCCGCACCGCCCCCTTTAAAAAAAAAAAAAAAGGAAAGAAGTGCTTCAGCCACCCAGTCCTCCTACGAGGGTTTGGCCGCTTGCTGACGTGGCTGGCCGGCTTCAGAGAGCGCCCAGCCCCGCGCCCTCCAGCGGTTCCGGCCCAACCGCCACCCCCAAGCTCGCGCCGGCCGCCGGGGAAGCCGCGCTCAGACGCATGCGCACGGTGGGACGGCCCCGCGCGCAGCCACTTCCGGCGCGCCGGTGGAAGTGCGGTTCCGGGTCGCTGCTCTGCCCGCAGGCCAGCCGTGGGGGCTGGTGACGCGGGCCGGCGCTCACGAGAGGCCCCGGAGGCGGGGCTCTGCCGGCTGCCCAGAGAGCGGCAGGTGCGCGGGCGGGGACCGGAGACACGAGCAGGCCCCTCTTTCTCCCGGTGGTCTCGGAGTGCGCCCAAAGAGGCCCCGACTGGGTTGCCCAAGACCCAAGGCGGGGGGCAGTGCCGGGGTGCAGAAAGGACGAGGGTGGGGGCAGAGGCGGGCTCCCCGGCCTGGGAACCTGAAGCCTGGGGTTCCGGAATTTCCCCCCCTGCGCGACCTTGGACCAGTCACTCTTCCTCTCTGGGTCTCCGTTTCCCTGCTGTCAAATGGGAGACACATTGGTCCTTCCCTTCTTTGACAGTCTACGCACGGGCGGGTCTGGAAGGAGACTGAGTGGGATCCAAACTGCTGTGGCAGGTGGCTGGCCCCCGGGCATTAGGAAGCTGTCTTTTACCCAACTTAGCCATCCTTTTTCTCAGCGACTTTCTTAGTGCGAGTCAAGGCTCTGGGGTCTGGCCCGGTAAACAGTGTGACTGTCAGAATCAACTGAAATAAATACTGGCCCTGGGAAACCTTAATCTCGTTAAAGTTGTTTTGCTCACTGCTCCCAAGGCGAAGTGAGTTTAGCCACTTACTACAATGAGAGGTTCTGTTCTTTGTGCCTTTAAGTGAAGCTCTTAGGCAAATCACAGATGCAAAGACCAGGGTGAGGGAGGGGAGACCCCTGAGGATTGTGGTAGCGACAGATTTTCCCTCCCCCTCACCTTAGTCCTTCCTCCCTCCTCTTCCACTCCCCCTGCCCCGACCCCGCAACATTTTGGCCTTACACTTGAGAGGAAATATTCAATGCATTTTATTTTTGTCTTCATGCAGGACAGAAAGCTTTGACCTCCAAGCTGTTTTAAATCTAGTAGATAAGCCAGGTGAGTAGGTGGTTTACAGACATTGAAGGTAAAACTTTTGAAGAATTGTACAGACTTAAATGGATGCTCTGAAGTGGTAAGAAGTCATTTGTACATCTTAGAGCGGAGCTTAGCTATCCTCCACAAAATATCAAAAGTTAAGTTTGGACCCAGAATGTAAATGTTTCATGCACGTTAGGAGGGAAAGATGTTTGAATATCATGTAAAACATTGTGAAAAAAGAAATTGACTTGAGGTAATTTTAATCACTCTTAAAGAGAACCACACAGCATTTCCAGGAAACATTTAAGGATATCGGATACGTGTACAATACAGTTGACTGGCTTGCCTGTTTTTTTAGGAAAAAAGTTGTCAACATTTTCTAGTGAACAGCTGATTCCAAACCATCTTGGAACATTAGAACATGATACCTTCTCCCTGTATTGAGTTACATGTTTTTGTCTAAACTGTAGTTGAACTTAATATTATTGGGGGAAGGATTCAGAAGCATTATGTTAATGTTTGCTGTGGGAAATTTTACTTGATGTGTTACATGCCACAGCCAATGTGGTGTAATTAAAAAAAAAAAAAGAGTAAGGACTTGTGAGTCAGAGTCCTGGGTTCAAACGCCAGCGCTGCATTTAGCCACACAATCTTTGGCAGATTACTTCACCTCCTTGAGACTGGATTTCCTTATCTGTACATGCATCTGTAGCACCTGAGTGCTTTTCAGATGTTTAGTAATTGTGTTCTAGTAAGTGTGCATGTAAACTTATGAAACTTAATCTTGAAACCTGAAGCTTAACAAAGCAACCCAGATGTGAAATTTCTCTGGTGTTTAACTTAGAGCGCTCTTTCATCTGATTTATAGATACGCTATTGCCACAAGCCTTTGGCCCACATTTCAGTGGGAATGCAGCTAGTTTGGATATCTGGAACTTTTTAGGCACGTGTCTCGGAATTCCTGGTTGCTGGCCTAACGACTGTTGTAGGGGGTTCAAGACCTGGCCATCAGTGCAGGATAGCCACACAGCAAAATGTTTGCAAAACTAAAGAAGAAAATTGCAGAAGAGACTGCTGTCGCTCAGAGGCCAGGAGGTGCTACTAGGATCCCACGATCAGTGAGCAAGGAATCGGTTGCCTCCATGGGAGCTGACTCAGGAGATGACTTTGTAAGTATCTTCTCTAGTTTTTAATGTTTGGTATAGCCGCATTGTATTTTTAAAATAATATTTCAGGGAATCTTTGCAATAAATATTTTTTCTTTTTTTATTATTTTTTAATAGCTGTTTTATTTTTTTATATGTATATTTTTAGATATTTATGTATTTATTTGGCTGCTCTGCGTCTTAGTTGCGGCCCTCGGGATCTTTGTTGCGGCACGTGGGATCTTTAGTTGCAGCATGCAGGATCTTGAGTTGCAGCATGTGAACTCTCAGTTGCAGCATGTGGGATCTAGTTCCCTGACCAGGGATCGAACCTGGGCCCCCTGCACTGGGAGCGCGGAGTCTTTAGTCACTGGACCACCAGGGAAGTCCCTCCAATAAGTATTTTCTTTTAAAATTGCAAGATTATTTGTAGTTTATATCTGATTCTTCTTGCTCTGAGGTGCTTTTCTATTTCTTTCTTCTTATTTTTCATCGGTCCCTTTGCATATTCTCTACATTGTCCTCTTGTACTCTTTTTCCATCTATATACCTTGTGCATCTTCTTTTACATTTCGTTTCTCAAAATACCTTGGCTTTTTGTGTCTGCACATATATACACTCTAAGTCGGTTGCTTAGCGAGGTCTGTGAGTTTGGTGTGGAATTAGCCAGGGAATTAGCACTATTTTAGTGGGAAAATTGATGAAAAGATTGCACTGATGGCTGCATTGTGTCCCTTATTTGTAAAATACCTTTGTAGTTGGAAAGATTTGAGGATGCTGCTGTGTTAGGTAAGTGTCATGCCTTAGGATTAAAATCGGGTCGGTGGCATATGACAGGATCCTCTTAAAGTTAGATAACTTAAAAGAAGTTATTTATAATGCTTGATATATGTAAAAGAATGTATGTAATGTAAATGTAAAGTATAAGGCATAAAAATAAAATGAATGCTTGTTAAATCTGTCACCTATACAGAGAACTAGAACATTATCGGTACCGTCAAAGCCACTTGTTTGCTCCTTCTTGGTTCCCTTCCCTTTCCGCCCCTTCAGGTTACCTGTCCAAAAGTTTGTGTATATCAATCCTTTGCTTTTTAAAATATCCTACCAGATACATATATATTCATAAGCAATCTGTTGTTTAATGTTGCTTATTTTCAAACTTTATAAAAATGGTACACTATAGATGGTTCATTTATTTTTACTGCTGTGTAAGATTCCAGCATTTGAAAAGGCCACAATTTGTCTCTGTCTTCTACTAGTGATAGATACTTGAGTTGTTTCCATGGTCAGATGAGTCGACCTCCTCCTTTCTTATACTACCTGTTCAGGTCAGATTACGTGGCAGAAGCTATTAGGTTATTGGGGTGGAACAGTAGATGACCAGATCTAAATTATCATTGGCTCCTGTATTTAACAGGAAATATAAATGCACGTTTGATCACCAGGCTGAAGGACATAGTTTTAATGCTGAGTTCTGTGGCAGAAGTACTTGCTTTGCCTTCACGCTGACTTGCTAAATGAAGTCTCTCATCTTGAATGTATTCCAGATATGGAGATTGGCCTGAATTCAGGAAATACTTTGCTGTGTGACTTCTAAAGTTATCTGTTTGAACTTATTTATGTATACATTCTGATCTTCACTCCCTATCTCCAGACCTTTATATCCCATTGCATATATTTCTCCGACCAGGTGCCTTTCCTCTGGTATCTCAAATTCTAACATGAACAAAACTGAATTCATTAACTCCATTTCCACATTTCCACTTCGTCCCCCAAGTCACCAGCAAGAAACCTTGGAGACATTTTAGACTCTTCGCTTCTTCACTTCTTGGTGTCCAATTAGTCAGCAAGTATTTTGGCTTCCATCTCCTGACTCAAACTTACCCTTTGTACTCCATTTACTAGTAGTACATTTTACTTCCATTTTATTTCAGGCTGTCTTTCTTTTGTGGACAAATGTGGTAGCCTATCTGGGCCTCCTGGCTCCAATAACTCCCCAAAGCGGACCTGTTCATGTCTCTCCATGCTTAAAACTCCTCAGTGGCTTCCCCATCATCTGCAGGATGAAGTGCAAAGTCATTATTATAGTATAATGGTAAACCCCTGTGGTCTTGTCACAGCTAACCCATCCTACCTTTATCTCATTCTACTTTCCTACACCCTGTGCTCCAGCCATATTGAACTTAATGTACTTTATGGAATGGACAACTTTCCATCATGCCTACAAATGTTTGCATATGCTGTCTCCTCTCTCTGGAATTTCTCCTGTGTCCTCCTCTCACTTCTGAATTCCTCTGACATACTTTTGTGCATCCTTCAAGACTTGGCTCACATGTTACTTCCAGGAAGCCCCCTTGACCCAACCTGCCCATCTCACCCCCTCTACTCTTTATCCCTACTGGCTGAATTTGGTCCCTTGTCTCTTATATCCTCTGTTACACTGCATTGTTGTTGATGATTTGCTTGTTTGTCTCTCCCACTAAACTGGGAGCTTCATGAGAGGCAGTAGAGTAACAGTTAGGAACTCAGGCCAGGTTATGGAGGCAGACCTGGATTTGATTCCTCTTTCATCGTTATTGTGTGACCTTGGGCAAATTTTTTGTCACTTTTCTATGCCTTAATTTCCACATCTATAAAATGGAGATAGGAACTATACCTGTCTTTATTAAAGTATGTGTGTTGGGGCAGGGCGGGCAGGCAAGGTTCTCCCCTAGGTTCGATTATTCATTAAAAGAACTCACAGGACTCAGCATATAGTTTTGCTCACTGCTATCGTTTATCACAGTAAAAACATTTACTACAAAGCAAAATTAGCAAAGGGAAAAGGTGCATGAACAAAGTCTGGAGGAAACCAGGCACAGGCTTCCAAGAGTCCTCTCCCAGTGGAGTTGCATAGGGCACACTTATTTCCCTCAGCAAGGAATTGTGACAACATAGGATAAAATGTTGTCTATCAAGGAAGCTCATTAGAGACTCAGTGCCCAGGAATTTTACTGGAGGCTAGTCATATAGGCACCCTCTGCCTAGCATTTACCAAAATTCCAGACTCCCAGAACGAAAACAGGTGTTCAGCATAAACCATATTTTTGGCACAATTAGTTTAGGTACAGTGAGCCATTCTTATCAGCAATGGTGAGAACCCTTGTAAAATCTAAGTTCTCACAGGCCAGCCAAGGGCTCGCCTTACAAGCAGGCCTTGCCAAGGATAGCAGTCTCAGGCCTGGGATGTTAACTCTTTTCTGCATAGTATATAAAACACTTAGTATAGTGCCTGGCTCTTGATAAGCACTTCGTAATTCGTAGTTGCTGCAGCTGCTGCTGTTTTAGATTGGGACTCCGTTTCACCACTGTTCCCAGTGCTTAGCACAGTGCTAAGAATAGATGTCTCACTGACAGTAATAATCATAACGTGTACTACTAACAGATGACACGTATTAAAGCTAATTACGTGCAGACTGTGTTTTCAAGACCTGACAAGTATTGATTTATTTAATCCTCATCACAGCTTTGTGACGTAGGTTATGTTTGTTATCACATTTTTTTTTTTAATTTATGTATTTATTTATGGCTGGGTTGGGTCTTCACTTCTGTGCGAGGGCCTTCCCCAGCTGCGGCAAGCGGGGGCCACTCTTCACCGCAGTGCGCGCGGGCCTCTCACTATCGCGGCCTCTCCCGCCGCGGAGCACAGGCTCCAGACGCGCAGGCTCAGCAGTTGTGGCTCACGGGCCCAGTTGCTCCGCGGCATGTGGGATCCTCCCAGACCAGGGCTCGAACCCGCGTCCCCTGCACCGGCAGGCAGACTCTCAACCACTGCGCCACCAGGGAAGCCCCTGTTATCACATTTTACATGGGACGAAACCAGTGCACAGAGAAGTTAAGTAA